>NC_060129.1:103107656-103416665 GCF_021461395.2 Schistocerca americana | reverse complement strand
ATGAAAAAAACGCAAATATGGGAAAATGCAAATATGGGCCAAACGCAAATATGGGAAAAATACAAAAATGGCAACTCGCAAATATGCAAAAAACCCAAATATGGGATAAATGCAAATATGAGATAAATGCAAAAGTGGGAAAGACACAAATATGGGGAAAACACAAATACGGGAAAAACGCAAGAATGGGAAAAACGCAAATATGGGATAAACGCAAAAATGGGATAAACGCAAATATGGAAAAAACGCGTATATGGGAAACACGCAAATATGGGAGAAGAGAAATGCGGGGCACAACATGACTAAAAGAAGGAATTGGTTGGTAGCATGGGTTGATGAGTGATGGGACATCTCAAATATGGGAAAAACGCAAATATGGGAAAACCGCAAATATGGGAAAAACTCAAATATGGGAGAGCTCAAATATGGGAAAAATGCAAGTATGGGACTAACACAAATATGGGACAAACACAAATATGCGAAAAACACAAATATGGGAAAAAGTCACATATGGGAAAAATGCAAATATGGGAAGAACGCAAAAATGGGATAAACGCAAATATATGATAAAAGCAAATATGGGAAAAACGCAAAAATAGGAAAAACGAAAATATGGAAAAAACGCAAATATGGGATAAATGCAAATAAGGGAAAACGGAAAAATGGGAAAAACGCAAATATGGGAAAAACGCAAATATGGGAAAATGGCAAAGATGGGAAAGACGCAAATATGGAAAAAACGCAATTCTGGGAAAAACACAAATATGGGATAAAAGTAAATATTGGGATAAACTCAAATATGGGCTAAACGCAAATATGGGAAAAACTGAAATATGGGAATAACGCAAATATGGGAAAAACACAAATATGGGAAAAACGTAAATATGGGAAAAACGAAAATATGGGAAAAACGCAAATATTGGAAAAACGCAAATAAGGGAAACACGCAAACATGGGAAAGGCACAAATAATCGAAAAACGCAAATATGGGAAACACGCAAATATGGGATAAACTCAAATATGAGAAAAACGCAAATATGGGAAATTGCATATATGGCAAATCACAAATATGGGAAAAACGCAAATATGGGATACACGCAAATATGGGAGAGACGCAAATATGGGAAAAATGCAAATATGGCAAATCACAAATATGGGAAAATGCAAATATGCCAAATCGCAAATATGGGATAAACGCAAATTTAGGAAAAATGCATATATAGGAAACACGCAAATATGGGGAAAATGCAAATATGGGAAAAACCCAATTATGGGAAAAACGCAAATATGGTAAAAAGGCAAATATGGGAAAAACACAAATATGGGGAAACGCAGATATGGGAGAAGAGAAATGTGGGGCACATTATGACTAAAAGAAGGATTCGGTTGGTAGCATGGGTTGATGAGAGATGGAACATCTCAAATATGGGAAGAACGCAAATATGGGAACAACGCAAATATGGAAATGACGCAAATATGGGAAAGACGCAAATATAGGAAAAACAGAATTAGGGGAAACACGCAAATATGGGGAAGACGCAAATATGGGAAAATCTCAAATATAGGAATAACGAAAATATGGGATAAACGCAAATATAGGAAAAACGCAAATATGGGAAGAAAGCAAATATGGGAAAAGGTCAAATATGGGAAAAATGCAAATACAGGAAAAACACAAATAAGGGAAACACGCAAATATGGGAAAACTCAAATAAGGAAAAACTCAAATATGGGAAAAACGAAAAAATGGGACAAACGCAGATATGGAAAAAACGAAAAAATGAGAAAATGGCAAATATGGGAAAAACGCAAATATGGGAAAACGGCAAATATGGGAAAAATGCAAATATGGGAAAGCTCAAATATGGGAAAAACACAAATATGGGACAAACGCAAATATGGGACAAACACAAATATGGGAAAAACGCAGATATGGGAAAAAGTCAAATATGGGAAAAATGCAAATATAGGAACAACGCAAGTATGGGATAAACGCAAATATGGGAATAATGCAAATTTCGGATAAACGCAAATATAGGAAAAACACAAATAGGGGAAACATGCAAATTTGGAAAAGATGCAAATATGGGAAAAACTCCAATTTGGGAATAGTGCAATTATGGGAATAATGCGAATATAGGAAAAACGCAGGTATGAAAAAAATGCAAATACAGCAAAACCGCAAATATGGGAGAAACGCCTATATTGGAAACACACAGATATGGGAAAAACGCAAATATAGGAAAAACACGAATTGGGGAAACACGCAAATATGGGAAAGACGCAAATATGGGAAAAACTCAAATATGGGAAAAACGAAAATATGGGATAAATGCAAACATGGGAAAAACGCAAATATGGCAAGAAAGCAAATATGGGAAAAACACAAATATGGGAAAACAGCAAATATGGGAAAAATGCAAATATGGGATAAACTCAAATATGAGAAAAAAGCAAATATGGGACTAACACAAATATGGGACAAACACAAATATGGGAAAAACGCAAATATGGAAAAAAGTCACATGTGGGAAAAATGCATATATGGGAAGAACGCAAATATGAGAAAAACGCAAATATGGGGGGAATATCGTAAATTTGGGATAAACCCAAATATAGGAAAAACACAAATACAGGAAGCATGCGAATATGGAAAAGACGCAAATATGGGAAAAACTCCAATTTGGGAATAGCGCAATTATGGGATAAACGCAAATATGGGAAAAACGCAGATATGGGAAAAATGCAAATATGGCAAAAACGCAAATATGGGAAAAACGCCAATATTGAAAGTAGGCTGTTTAGGTTTTCTTATTGGTAACGCCACGTAGCGCTCTGTGTGAGAATCACTGGCTGTGCTGTGTGCAGTCTGTGTCTAGTTTGCATTGTTGTCTGCCATTGTAGTGTTAGGCAGCTGGCTGTGAACAGCGCATAGCGTTGCGCAGTTGGAGGTGAGCCGCCAGCAGTGGTGGATGTGGGGAGAGAGATGGCGGAGTTTTGAAATTTGTCTTGAACTGATATATATATTATGGCTATTGAGTTAAATACATTGGTTGTTCTCTATCAAAATCTTTCATTTGCTAGCTATCCCTATCAGTTGTTAGTGCCTTCCGTAGTCTGAATCTTTTATTTAGGTGGCAGTAGTGGTGCTTGCTGTATTGCAGTAGTTCGAGTAACCAAGATTTTTGTGAGGTAAGTGATTTGTGAAACGTATAGGTTAATGTTAGACAGGGCCATTCTTTTGTAGGGATTATTGAAAGTCAGATTGCGTTGCGCTAAAAAATATTGTGTATCAGTTTAACCACAGTCATGTACAATTGTTCAAAGGGGACGTTTCATAATATTAGAAACACGCAAATATGGGAAAACGCAAATATGAGAGAAGAGAAATGTGGGGCACAGCATGACTAAAAGAAGGAATCGGTTGGTAGCATGGGTTGATGAGTGATGGAACGTCTCAAATATGGGAAGAACGCAAATATGGGAACAACGTAAATATGGAAATGACGCAAATATGGGAAATACGCAAATATAGGAAAAACACAAATAGGGGAAACATGCAAATATGGGAAAGACGCAAATATGGGAAAAACTCAAATATGGGAATAACGAAAATATGCGATAAACGCAAATACGGGAAAAACGCAAATATGGGAAGAAAACAAATATGGGAAAAACGCCAATATGGGAAAACAGCAAATATGGGAAAAACGCAAATATGGGATAAACTCAAATATGAAAAAAACGCAAATATGGGAAAATGCAAATATGGGCCAAACGCAAATATGGGAAAAATACAAAAATGGCAACTCGCAAATATGCAAAAAACCCAAATATGGGATAAATACAAATATGAGATAAATGCAAAAGTGGGAAAGACACAAATATGGGGAAAACACAAATACGGGAAAAACGCAAGAATGGGAAAAACGCAAATATGGGATAAACGCAAAAATGGGATAAACGCAAATATGGAAAAAACGCGTATATGGGAAACACGCAAATATGGGAGAAGAGAAATGTGGGGCACAACATGACTAAAAGAAGGAATTGGTTGGTAGCATGGGTTGATGAGTGATGGGACATCTCAAATATGGGAAAAACGCAAATATGGGAAAACCGCAAATATGGGAAAAACTCAAATATGGGAGAGCTCAAATATGGGAAAAATGCAAGTATGGGACTAACACAAATATGGGACAAACACAAATATGCGAAAAACACAAATATGGGAAAAAGTCACATATGGGAAAAATGCAAATATGGGAAGAACGCAAAAATGGGATAAACGCAAATATATGATAAAAGCAAATATGGGAAAAACGCAAAAATAGGAAAAACGAAAATATGGAAAAAACGCAAATATGGGATAAATCCAAATAAGGGAAAACGGAAAAATGGGAAAAACGCAAATATGGGAAAAACGCAAATATGGGAAAATGGCAAAGATGGGAAAGACGCAAATATGGAAAAAACGCAATTCTGGGAAAAACACAAATATGGGATAAAAGTAAATATTGGGATAAACTCAAATATGGGCTAAACGCAAATATGGGAAAAACTGAAATATGGGAATAACGCAAATATGGGAAAAACACAAATATGGGAAAAACGTAAATATGGGAAAAACGAAAATATGGGAAAAA
Source organism: Schistocerca americana (assembly GCF_021461395.2). Classification (NCBI taxonomy): domain Eukaryota; kingdom Metazoa; phylum Arthropoda; class Insecta; order Orthoptera; family Acrididae; genus Schistocerca; species Schistocerca americana. Next base: position 103,412,019 of record NC_060129.1, on the reverse strand, counting down.
CGCAAATATTGGAAAAACGCAAATAAGGGAAACACGCAAACATGGGAAAGGCACAAATAATCGAAAAACGCAAATATGGGAAACACGCAAATATGGGATAAACTCAAATATGAGAAAAACGCAAATATGGGAAATTGCATATATGGCAAATCACAAATATGGGAAAAACGCAAATATGGGATACACGCAAATATGGGAGAGACGCAAATATGGGAAAAATGCAAATATGGCAAATCACAAATATGGGAAAATGCAAATATGCCAAATCGCAAATATGGGATAAACGCAAATTTAGGAAAAACGCATATATAGGAAACACGCAAAAATGGGGAAAATGCAAATATGGGAAAAACCCAATTATGGGAAAAACGCAAATATGGTAAAAAGGCAAATATGGGAAAAACACAAATATGGGGAAACGCAGATATGGGAGAAGAGAAATGTGGGGCACATTATGACTAAAAGAAGGATTCGGTTGGTAGCATGGGTTGATGAGAGATGGAACATCTCAAATATGGGAAGAAAGCAAATATGGGAACAACGCAAATATGGAAATGACGCAAATATGGGAAAGACGCAAATATAGGAAAAACAGAATTAGGGGAAACACGCAAATATGGGGAAGACGCAAATATGGGAAAATCTCAAATATAGGAATAACGAAAATATGGGATAAACGCAAATATAGGAAAAACGCAAATATGGGAAGAAAGCAAATATGGGAAAAGGTCAAATATGGGAAAAATGCAAATACAGGAAAAACACAAATAAGGGAAACACGCAAATATGGGAAAACTCAAATAAGGAAAAACTCAAATATGGGAAAAACGAAAAAATGGGACAAACGCAGATATGGAAAAAACGAAAAAATGAGAAAATGGCAAATATGGGAAAAACGCAAATATGGGAAAACGGCAAATATGGGAAAAATGCAAATATGGGAAAGCTCAAATATGGGAAAAACACAAATATGGGACAAACACAAATATGGGACAAACACAAATATGGGAAAAACGCAGATATGGGAAAAAGTCAAATATGGGAAAAATGCAAATATAGGAACAACGCAAGTATGGGATAAACGCAAATATGGGAATAATGCAAATTTCGGATAAACGCAAATATAGGAAAAACACAAATAGGGGAAACATGCAAATTTGGAAAAGATGCAAATATGGGAAAAACTCCAATTTGGGAATAGTGCAATTATGGGAATAATGCGAATATAGGAAAAATGCAGGTATGAAAAAAATGCAAATACAGCAAAACCGCAAATATGGGAGAAACGCCTAAATTGGAAACACACAGATATGGGAAAAACGCAAATATAGGAAAAACACGAATTGGGGAAACACGCAAATATGGGAAAGACGCAAATATGGGAAAAACTCAAATACGGGAAAAACGAAAATATGGGATAAATGCAAACATGGGAAAAACGCAAATATGGCAAGAAAGCAAATATGGGAAAAACACAAATATGGGAAAACAGCAAATATGGGAAAAATGCAAATATGGGATAAACTCAAATATGAGAAAAAAGCAAATATGGGACTAACACAAATATGGGACAAACACAAATATGGGAAAAACGCAAATATGGAAAAAAGTCACATGTGGGAAAAATGCAATATGGGAAGAACGCAAATATGAGAAAAACGCAAATATGGGAATATCGTAAATTTGGGATAAACCCAAATATAGGAAAAACACAAATACAGGAAGCATGCGAATATGGAAAAGACGCAAATATGGGAAAAACTCCAATTTGGGAATAGCGCAATTATGGGATAAACGCAAATATGGGAAAAACGCAGATATGGGAAAAATGCAAATATGGCAAAAACGCAAATATGGGAAAAACGCCAATATTGAAAGTAGGCTGTTTAGGTTTTCTTATTGGTAACGCCACGTAGCGCTCTGTGTGAGAATCACTGGCTGTGCTGTGTGCAGTCTGTGTCTAGTTTGCATTGTTGTCTGCCATTGTAGTGTTAGGCAGCTGGCTGTGAACAGCGCATAGCGTTGCGCAGTTGGAGGTGAGCCGCCAGCAGTGGTGGATGTGGGGAGAGAGATGGCGGAGTTTTGAAATTTGTCTTGAACTGATATATATATTATGGCTATTGAGTTAAATACATTGGTTGTTCTCTATCAAAATCTTTCATTTGCTAGCTATCCCTATCAGTTGTTAGTGCCTTCCGTAGTCTGAATCTTTTATTTAGGTGGCAGTAGTGGTGCTTGCTGTATTGCAGTAGTTCGAGTAACCAAGATTTTTGTGAGGTAAGTGATTTGTGAAACGTATAGGTTAATGTTAGACAGGGCCATTCTTTTGTAGGGATTATTGAAAGTCAGATTGCGTTGCGCTAAAAAATATTGTGTATCAGTTTAACCACAGTCATGTACAATTGTTCAAAGGGGACGTTTCATAATATTAGAAACACGCAAATATGGGAAAACGCAAATATGAGAGAAGAGAAATGTGGGGCACAGCATGACTAAAAGAAGGAATCGGTTGGTAGCATGGGTTGATGAGTGATGGAACGTCTCAAATATGGGAAGAACGCAAATATGGGAACAACGTAAATATGGAAATGACGCAAATATGGGAAATACGCAAATATAGGAAAAACACAAATAGGGGAAACATGCAAATATGGGAAAGACGCAAATATGGGAAAAACTCAAATATGGGAATAACGAAAATATGCGATAAACGCAAATACGGGAAAAACGCAAATATGGGAAGAAAACAAATATGGGAAAAACACCAATATGGGAAAACAGCAAATATGGGAAAAACGCAAATATGGGATAAACTCAAATATGAAAAAAACGCAAATATGGGAAAATGCAAATATGGCAAATCGCAAATATGGGAAAAACGCAAATATGGGATAAACGCAAATATGGGACAAACGCAAATATGGGAAAAATACAAAAATGGCAACTCGCAAATATGCAAAAAACCCAAATATGGGATAAATGCAAATATGAGATAAATGCAAAAGTGGGAAAGACACAAATATGGGGATAACACAAATACGGGAAAAACGCAAGAATGGGAAAAACGCAAATATGGGATAAACGCAAAAATGGGATAAATGCAAATATGGAAAAAACGCATATATGGGAAACACGCAAATATGGGAGAAGAGAAATGCGGGGCACAACATGACTAAAAGAAGGAATTGGTTGGTAGCATGGGTTGATGAGTGATGGGACATCTCAAATATGGGAAAAACGCAAATATGGGAAAACCGCAAATATGGGAAAAACTCAAATATGGGAGAGCTCAAATATGGGAAAAAAGCAAGTATGGGACTAACACAAATATGGGACAAACACAAATATGCGAAAAACACAAATATGGGAAAAAGTCACATATGGGAAAAATGCAAATATGGGAAGAACGCAAAAATGGGATAAACGCAAATATATGATAAAAGCAAATATGGGAAAAACGCAAAAATAGGAAAAACGAAAATATGGAAAAAACGCAAATATGGGATAAATGCAAATAAGGGAAAACGGAAAAATGGGAAAAACGCAAATATGGGAAAAACGCAAATATGGGAAAATGGCAAAGATGGGAAAGACGCAAATATGGAAAAAACGCAATTCTGGGAAAAACACAAATATGGGATAAAAGTAAATATTGGGATAAACTCAAATATGGGCTAAACGCAAATATGGGAAAAACTGAAATATGGGAATAACGCAAATATGGGAAAAACACAAATATGGGAAAAACGAAAATATGGGAAAAACGCAAATATTGGAAAAACGCAAATAAGGGAAACACGCAAACATGGGAAAGGCACAAATAATCGAAAAACGCAAATATGGGAAAAACGCAAAGATGGGAAAAACGCAAATATGGGAAAATCACAAATATGGGATAAACGCAAATATGATTATATCGCAAATATGGAGATAACGCAAATTATATGGGAAAAACGCTTATATGGAAAAAAGACATACATCGGAAAAACACATATATGGGAAAAAGCGCAAATATCAGAAAATCGCAAATATCAGAAGATCACAAATATCGGAAAATCGCAAATATCGGAAAAAAGAAAGTATTGGAAAATCGCATCTATGGGAAAACCGCATTTATGGAAAATCTCAAACATGGGAAAAACGCAAATATGGGAAATACGCAAACATGGGAAAAACACTAATATACGAAAAACGCAAAATGGAAAAACGCATATATGAGAAAAGTGCATATATGGAAAAAAAGCATGTATGGCAAAAACGCATAAATGGGATAAACTCATATATTGGAAAAACGCATGTATGGGAAAAACGCACATATGGGAAAAACGCAAATATCGGAAAAACGTAAATATGGGGAAAATGCAAATATTGGAAGTACGTGAATATCGGAAAAAAAAAATTTCGGAAGGAATCAAGTATGGGAAAAGCGCAAGTATGGGGAAGATGCAAGTATGGAGAACACGCAAGTATTGGGAAGACACAAGTATGGGGTAGACGTTAGTTTGGAGAAGATGGTAGTATGGGGAACACGAAAGTATGGGGAAGACGCAAGTATGGGGAAGACGCAAGTATGGGGAACACGCAAGTATGGGGTAGACGCAAGAATGGGGGAGACACAAATATGGGAAAAAGCAAATATGTGAAAAAAACAAAGATGGGAATACGCAAATATGGGAAAAACACAAATATGGGATACTGCAACTATGGGAAAAACTCAAATATGGGAGATGAGAAATAAGGGACACAACTTGACTAAAAGAAGGAATTGGTTGGTAGCATGGGTTCATGAGTGATGGAAAATCTCAAATAGGGGAGAAGAGAATTTAGTGGCACACCTTGACTAGAAGAGGGAAACGGTTGGTAGGATAGGCTCATGAGATATGGGAAAAACGCAAATATGGGCAATACGCAAATATAGGAAAAACGTAAAAATGGGAAAAACGCAAATATGGGAAAAACGCAAATAAGGGAAAAACGCTAATAAGGGAAAAACGCAAATATGGGAAAAACGAAAATATGGGAAAAACAAAAATATGGGTAAAACGCAAATATGGGAAAAATGCAAATACAGGATAAACGCAAATATTGGAATAAACGCAAATACGGGATAAACCCAAATATGGGAAAAACGCAGATATTGGGATTAACGCAAATATGGGATAAACGCAAATATGGGAAAAACGCAAATATAGGAAAAACACATATAGGGGAAACACGCAAATGTGGGAAAGACGCAATTATGGGAAAAACTCATATATGGGAATAACGCAATTATGGGAAAAACGCAAATCTGGGAGAAACGCAGATTTGGGAAAAACGGCAATATGGCAAAAACGTAAATATGGGAAAGACGCAAATATGGGAAAATCACAAATATTGGAAAAACAAAAATTTTGGAAATACGCACATATGTAAAAAACCCAAATTTGGGAATAACGCAAATATGGGAATAACGCAACAATGGGAAAAACGCAAATATGGCGAGAACGCAGATATGGGGAAATCACAGATATGGGGAAAACGCAGATGTGGGACAAACTCAGATATGGGACAAACGCAGATATGGGCCAACGCAGATATGGGACAAACGCCGATATGCGACAAACGCAAATTTGGGAAAAACGCAATAGTGGTTTGGATGCAAATGTATGACAAATGCGAATGTGGGAGAAACGCAAATGTGGGACAAACGCAATTGTAGGACAAATGCAAATGTTTCACAAACGCAAATATCAGACGAAAGCAAATATGGCAGAAGAGAATTTTGTGGCGCACCTTGAGTAGAAGAAGGAAATGGTTGGTAGCATGGGTTCATGATTAATGGGCAAAAAGCAAAAAAGGGAAAAACGCAATTATGGGAAAAACGCAAATATCGTAAATACGCATATATGGTAAAAACGAATATATGGGAATGGTACATATATGGGAATAAAGCATATATTGGAAAAATGCATATATGGAAAAAATGCATATATGGGAAAAACCCATATATTGGAAAAACGCATCTATGGGAAAAACTCTAATATGGGAAAATCGCAAATATAGGAAAGACGCAAATATGGGAAAAACGTAAAGATGGGAAAACGCAAATATGGGAAAATCGCAAATATGGGAGAAAAGCAAATATGGGTAAAACGCAAATATGGGAAGAATGGAAATAAGGGAAAAACGCAAATATTGGAAAAACGCAAATATGCGAAAAACGCAAATACGGGATAAACGCAAATATTGGAATAAACGCAAATACAGGATCAACTCAAATATGGGAAAAACGCAAATATGGGGAAAACGCAAATAAGGGAAACACGCAAATATTGGAAAATCGCAAATATGTGAAAAACGCAAATATGGGAAAAACGAAAAGCTGGGAAAAACGCAAATATGGGAGAAACGCAAATATAGGTAAAACGCAAATATGGAAAAAACGCAAATATGGGGTAAACTCAAATATTGGGATAAACGCAAATATGGGATAAATGCAAATATGAAAACAACTCGAATATGGAAATAAAGCAAATATAGGAAAAAGGCAAATATGGGAAAAACGCAGATATGGGAAAAACTCATATGTTGGAAAAACGCTTATATGGGAAAAACGCATATATGTGAAAATCGCAAAAATACGAGAAACGCAAATATGGGAAAAACCCAAATATGGGAAAAACGAAAATATGGGATAAAAGCAAATATTGGAAAAACGCTAATAAGGGAGAAACGCAAACATGGGATAAACGCAAATATGCGAAAAACGCAAATATGGCAAAAACGTAAAGATGGGAAAAACGCAAATATGGGAAAATCGCAAATATGGGAAAAACGCAAATATGGGTAAAACACAAATATGGGATAAACGCAAATATGAGATAAACGCAAATATGGGTAAACGCAAATATGGGAGAAGAGAAATGTGGGGCACAACATGACTAAAAGAAGAAATCAGCTGGTAGCATGGGTTCATGAGTGTTGGAACATCTCAAATATGGGAGAAGAGAATTTAGTGGCACACCTTGACTAGAAGAAGGAAACGGTTGGTAGGATAGGTTCATGGGATATAGCAAACATGCAAATATGGGAAAAACGCAAATATGGGTAAAACGAAAATATGGGAAAAACACAAATATTAAAAATACGCAAATAAGAGAAACATCCAAACATGGGAAAAACTCAAATATGCGAAAAACGCAAATGTGGGAAAAACGCAAAGATGGGAAAAACGCAAATATTGGGAAATCGCAAATATGGAAAAACCGCAAATATGGGTATAACGCAAATATTGGATAAACGCAAATATGGGATAAACGCAGATATTGGGATTAACGCAAATATGGGATAAACGCAAATATGGGAAAAACGCAAATATAGCAAAAACGCAAATATGGTTAAATCGCAAATATGGGGAAAACGCAAATACCGAAAAAACGCAAATATAGGGAAAATGCAAATATCGGAAAAACGTAAATATGGGACAAAAATAAATTTCGGATGGAATCAAGTATGGAAAAAACGCAAGTATGGGGAAGAAGCAAGTATGGGGAAGACGCGAGTATGGGGAAGTCGCAGGTACGGGTAAGACGCTAGTTTGGGGAAGATGGTAGTATGGGGAACACGCAAGTATGGGGAAGATGCAAGTATGGGGAAGACGCAAGTATGGGGAACTCGTAAGTATGGGGTAGACGCAAGAATGGGGTAGACACAAATATGGGAAAATGCAAATATGTGAAAAACGCAAAAATGGGAAGACGCAAATATGGGAAAAACACAAGAATGGGATAAAGCAAGTATGGGAAAAACTCAAATATGGGGATAACGCAAATAAGGGAAATATGCAAATATAGGAAAATCACGAATATGTGAAAAACGCAAAAATGGGAAAAACGAAAATATGGGAAAAACGCGAATATGGGAGAAACGCAAATATAGGTAAAACGCAAATATGGGAAAAACGCAAATATGGGATAAACTCAAATATTGGGATAAACGCAAATATGGGACAAACACAAATATGGGATAAACGCAAATATGTTACAAACGCAAATATGGGACAAACACAAATATGGGAAAAACGCAAATATGGGAAAACGTCAAATATGGGACAAATGCAAGTATGGGAAGAATGCAAATATGGGATAAACGCAAATATGGGATAAACGCAAATATGGGAAAAACGCAAATATAGGAAAAACGAAAATATGGAAAAAACGAATATATGGGAAAAACACAAATAATGGAAAACGTAAATATGAGAAAAACGCAAATATGGGAAAAACGCAAATATGGGAAAATGGCAAAGATGGGAAAAACGCTAATATGGGAAAAACGCAAATATGGGAAAAGACAAATATGGGATAAACACAAATATTGGGATAAACGCAAATAGGCGATAATCGCAAATATGGGAAAAACTGAAATATGGGAATCACACAAATATGGGAAATCGCAAATATGGGAAAAACGCAAATATGGGGAAAACGCAGATATGGGGATATTGCAGATACGGGAAAAACGCAGATATGGGACAAACTCAGATATGGGACAAACGCAGATATGGGTCAACGCAGATATGGGACAAATGTCGATAAGCAACAAACGCAAATTTGGGAAGAACGCATATGTGGGGTGGATGCAAATGTATGACAAATGCGAATGTGGGACAAACGCAAATGTGGGACAAACGCAAATGTAGGACAAACACAAATGTTTCACAAACTCAAATATCAGACAAACGCAAATATGGGAGAAGAGAATTTTGTGGCACACCTTGAGTAGAAGAAGGAAATGGTAGGTAGCATGGGTTCATGATTAATGGGCAAAAAGCAAAAAAGGGAAAAATGCAAATATGGGAAAAACGCAAATATGCGATAAACGCAAATATGGGAAAAAGGCAAAGATGGGAGAAATGCAAATATGGGAAAAACGAAAATATGGGAAAACAAAAATATGGGTAAAACGCAGATATGGGAATAACGCAAATACGGGATAAATGCAAATATTGGAGTAAACGCAAATATGGGATAAACGCAAATATGTGAAAAACGCAAATATGGGGAAAACGCAAATAAGGGAAATATGCAAATATTGGAAAATCGCAAATATGTGAAAAACGCAAATATGGGAAAAACGAAAAGCTGGGAAAAACGTAAATATGGGAGAAACGCAAATATAGGTAAAACGCAAATATGGGAAAAACGCAAATATGCGGTAAACTTAAATATTGGGATGAACGCAAATATGGTATAAACGCAAATATGAAAACAACTCAAATAAGGAAATAACGCAAATATAGGTAAAACGCAAATATGGGAAAAAACGCAAATATGGGATAAACTCAAATTTTGGGATAAACGCAAATATGGGAAAGCTCAAATATATGATAAACGCAATATGTTACAAACGCAAATATGGGGCAAACACAAATATGGGAAAAACGCAAATATGGGAAAACGTCAAACACGGGAAAAATGCAAGTATGGGAAGAACGCAAATTGTAGGTAGGCTGTTTAGGTTTTTTTATTGGTAACGCCATCTCTGTGTGAGACTCACTGGCTGTGCTGTGTGCAGTCTGTGGCTAGTTTGCATTGTTGTCTGCTATTGTAGTGTTGGGCAGCGGCAGCTGGATGTTAACAGCGCATAGCGTTGCGCAGTTGGAGGTGAGCCGCCAGCAGTGGTGGATGTGGGGAGAAAGATGGCGGAGTTTTGTAATTTGTCATGAACTGCTATATATGTTATGACTATCAAGGTAAATACATTGTTTGTTCTCTATTAATATCTTTCATTTGCTAACTATCCCTATCAGTGGTTAGTGCCTTCCGTAGTTTGAATCTTTTATTTAGCTGGCAGTAGTGGCGCTTGCTGTATTGCAGTAGTTGGAGTAATCAAGATTTTTGTGAGGTAAGTGATTTCTGAAAGGTATAGTTTAATGTTAGTCAGGGCCATTCTTTTGTAGGGATTTTGAAAGTCAAATTGAGTTGCGCTAAAAATATTGTGTGTCAGGTTAAGCACAGTCAGGTATAATTGTTCAAAGGGGACGTTTCATATGTCGACCCTTAGCTGAGGATACCTCACTGGAATCTTCTGATTTTTTCTTGTAGTTTGTGTAATTAGTGTAGCTTTTGTTTATTGCTAGCGCATAATTGTAGAGAGGATCTCCTTTGTAGTTGCAGTCTTTCATTGTTGTTGTGGCATGCATGTTAATGTGCACCAAGTATTTCGCTGCTGCGCTTGGAATTAACGAGATGTTATTTTCAGTGCTATGTTAATGTGTTCTCTTATTGTTGTTCTTCAAATTGTGTTTATCTGTGTTATCGTGTGAAATATTGTGACAATAATGGCGTGTGAAAAACGTAATACTAGGCTCCGAAGTAAACTGAGAAATGACAGTGAAGACGAAAGCAGTGTGTTAGCGCCACCGAGTAATGAATTAACTAATGTTCAAAGTAGTAATTTGGTAACTGTGCATAGGGAAATGGAGAGGGCTGCAAACAATGGCGTAGACAGTGAAACAGGTAGTGAACAGGGAAGCATTATCGATCGATCACTCGGCAACAGCTCGCCTCAGGAATCCGAAATGACAGGACACAATTTAGCAAATACTGTAGATTCAGGTTTTGCGTCCTCACCGTTTTCGCAAATGAGTCAAGACAAATTGTCAAAATGTGAATGTTGCCGGTGCAAATTCACTGCCGAAAAGCACTGAGGAACATGTTTCAGACACCAGTGCATTGTTATTACAATTAATGCAACAAATGGGCCAAAAGCTTGAAAAGTTAGACACAATGGAACAAAATCAGAGACAAACACAGCAAAAGCTTCAAAAGTTAGACACAATGGAACAAAATCTTCAAAAGTTAGACACCACACTTGAACAAACACGTGAAGATTTAACTACTGAGTTACATAAAATCGAATCGAAATGTCAAAAAGTCTGCAATGACGTAAAAACACAAATTTGTGAGCATTTTCAACCTATTTTTTCGTGGCATGAAAATGCATTACAGAATCACGAAGCAGCCATTAAAGAACTGCAAACTATTGTTCATGAAAATCATGAGACCTTGCAAGCTCAATTTGACTCATTTGCATCTACCGATTCGGTTACGCAACTTGCAAAAACTCAGGAAAACTTGAAGGACACAGTAGATTCGATTTCAAGACAAATGGACACTCTGAAACTTGGTTCAGAAAAACACGCTGAGGAAATGTGTTCACTATCGGAGAAAGTAGCCGAACTTTCGGATCAGGTCACTAACTTATCTACAAAGGTAGATGATGATCTGAATGACACAAGACCGGTAGCCATCACTGACACAGAAGAGGATGAACAAATTAAGAAATTCAAACAAAATCAGAATCAAATTAATACGCAATACAAAAGAGAAATCCGGGAAGTACAAGATCAGTTGGCACAAGTAATACAAAGATTTCATATTTCAGAGGACACTCAGGCTCCAACACGGGAAGAGGGACATAGAAGTACGGAACAGCCACAAAATAATAACTCAGGGTACTTCGGAAATTATGAAAGAAATTGGCAAGGCACACCGAATTTTGAGATGGAACCACCGAAACAACGTAACAATGACTGATATGCGACTCGCCGACACGATGATTTTGACTATAAGCTGTTCATTACTATCCGTAAATTCTGGTAATGACATTCATCCACAAGCATGGCTCCACCAATTCTCTCATTGTTTTCCTCCCAACTGGTCGTTAGAGCACAGATTAGAATTTATGTGTGGCTCTTTAGAGAATGAACCAGCTGAAAGAATGCGATCGGTCATTCACGATTGTCACAGTGAAGGAGAAATTTACCATGCCTTCCTCTCAGCATATTGGTCTCAAGCTACACAAGACCGAGTAAAACATAGCATCATAACGATGAAACATTTCGAACAATCTGAATTTTCCAGTCTTGTGAAATATTTTGAAGACATGTTGCACAAGAATCAGTACCTGTCAAACCCATACAGCCCCTCAGAACTCATCCGTATTTGCTTAATCAAACTGCCTGAACATTTGCGACATATTATTTTAGCAGGACGTTGCAAAGACGACATTGAAGCTTTTCAGGGACTGTTACAAGAATTAGAAATTGACACAGACAGTCGCGGGATGCGAAAACAGGAAAACAATCACTACAGGTCACATCCGTCACAATTCCGTGACGACAGAAACAATAGCTGGACACGACAAGTCTATTCTTACAACGCAAATCGTGACCAAAACAGACACCACCCGTATGACAACCGTTGGCAGAGTAGTAATAATTACAGGGAAAGATCACCTCTCCGTGGTAATGACTATCACAGAGACAATCAGAGAAACAGGCAATATGGGAACCAAAAGAATTATTATCAAGGGAGACAGAATAACTTCAGATGCAACGGTCCAGCGCGCAGTTACGATTCAGGGAGAAATTCTCCACCACGTGACGGACAAGGAAGAAACTATGGAATCTACCGACATGATGACAGACGATATGATTGTATCGACAGACCTGAATTGCATCAGAACTGGCGGGATTCAAACAGAGCAGAGCCCTCTCGACAAAGTGAATTTGTAGAAGTTAGGTCTCCTAATCCCAATAACGGCGCGCGCCAACAAAGAGTCAGACAATGACTCGCACCGCAGGCAGCCGAGTGCGCCGGCTGGCTCAGAGAAAAATAACAAAGACGCTAGCCTTGAGAAAAATTTTAGCATTCTTTACCGATGTATACAACATGCTAATTGCGTTGAAGTTGAAACTCTGTGCACTGGGAAGAATAAAGGTTTACACCACATTTCACATGTAAAACCGTTTATTGAAAGATAATCTGCTTTTTAACTTTGTCTTTGTCATATAACTTTTCACTTTACATTACTAGTATGCTTTGTCAGACTTAGAATCTGTTAACATGCAACAATGTCTGAAGTTAAATATCCAGTCAAGAACCAAGAGAACTTATTTAAACAGAAATTACGAATGCATTGTTATTGTGAACAGACGACACAGTGTTATTGTGTGTATACATTCTTGCTTGTTAGTGGCACGTATATGTAATGACTATAAGGCTCACATACTTAGAACATTTACCAGTACTGCTAATGAGATTTTAATGCAACATTTTGGTTTACTTGAAAAGACATTCTGGATTTAAAGTACTTTCTGTGGAATTAATGATGACTTAGCATTTGGTTTCTTTGACAGCTACACGATTATATCACTACGCTATTAATGTGTGACACAATTTACCTTGTTGCTTTTGCAGTGTATCTGTTTTATATCTGCACAGTTTTTCTGAATTCTTCTGGAAAGTAAAACATGTTTTAGTAGTAACTTTTATGGTACAGCAACAATGTAACAGCCTTTTTCGTGGCACAACAATACGTTACTGTACAGTAATTTCTTCATCACGCCAATAAACATAATAACTACGATATCTATTCGCAAAGCATTTCACTTTCGTTTATGATGAGGTAAGTACATTGACTTCTGCAGAACTTAGCTTTCGGAGGACGATAACTACGACACTTCCACAGAATTATCTTACAGCAAGACGCACATTTAGCACTACAGGACACGCATTTGAGTGATTAATTTTGTACTTAAAACATTTATTTTTAAAGATATTTGAAGTACAATGATACAAAGATTTTCCGTGATACATTTCATTCCTTTGCTGTAATCTGTAGCACCTGAGGGTATAATTACATTTATCCTCAGGGGGGTACACGCTTACTTTGTGTACCATGTGTGTGGCAAGCACAAGGAGCCCTAGCTAATATGGTATTTGCTTATACAACTTTTCACATTGGTACCATATTTCTCCCACACAGAATTACACAGCTACCTGATTATTTAACAGAGAAACAAACATTTTTTTACTACATCAGTGACACATGTTTACGGAATTACACAGTTGGGTAACTTCACAGTTATGAAATTGTATTTTGTCTGTACTTTGTAAACTGTTCATATTTTTTCGGAACCATTGTGATACTATGAGAGCTTTGAATGATGTATTTGGTAAGGGAGTATGATTTTTAAAGTACGTTTGAGGTAGATGACACTATTGAAATGAGCAGAGAATTTTTTTTAGGTTTTGAAATTATTGGAGGAAGCTACGACGATTTTGAGATTTGGCTGACGTTTTATGATGTTATTATTATGATGATGATGTGTATTATGCTGTTGAGGTATATTTATGATCAATAAAAAGATGATACCGTATATGATGAGTTTGATTATGCTACGTATTTCTTACGATGAAATATTGAAGAAGTGTTGACGAATAAGGTAAGGAATAATGAGTAGTGTTTAGGGACTCTGGTTTGTGAAAAAGGTTGTTGGAAACCAAGATTCGCACTTTAAGAGTTATGAAATGTGTGAAAATTCGTGAATATATCACAATGCCGGCGAAAATTTTTTGGACACTGTTATATTTATAGGGTTTTGTTTCTACACATTTGCAACGCAAATTCTCGACCCGTGAAATTTTGTATATGGGACTGCCACAGTAGCGGAAACTGCTGTCGTAAATATTGTTGTTAGAAAGTTAAGTGACCACCTGCACGTAATGCGTCGTGGGCACGCAGCTGTATCAGACGCCGGGAGAACAAGTCATTAGTGAGTGCCTCATCAGAAGCACAGGTAGAAAAAAAGAAAGGGGAGGCCATTGTCCTCGCTATTGACATTTCCTTGTTGAAAGCATACTGTGGAGCTCGTAATTTATGATATTTACTGAAATGCCTAATGAAATGACGAGAAATATTTTTACATCTGCACACCTGATTACGACAAGCGTCTTTCTACGAGAGTTGAGAGAATTTCTAGTAACTTATGAAATGTCACATGACTATTGAATGATATTTTTATGTTTTGGTTTGCGTAATTGCTTATTTCATTTGATACCTGTTTTCCAGCTGTGTTACAGCATTACTTTTATAAAATAAACTTCGATGCATTTGCTAATGTGAACACTTTCTGTCAACAGATCTATTAAATGATAATTTTGTAATCCACATTCTTTAAAAAAAGGAGCACTTGGAAAGGAAAGAACAATAAGAAGGGACCAGTAACAGTAACTGGACACATAATTTTCTTTTCAAGTACATGGTAATATTTTTTTTACAATAAGTTGTTGTGGTGCACCACTTTAATTACATAGACATTAAGATGTGAATATAAATTTCCATTATCTGCATTTTTGTTTTTACTGTAATATTTTTTCTGCTTTGAGCTATGTCATGTTTAGGTATAAGTTACTGCTGTTTGCCACGCATAGTGTTACTGAATTTGACTTTGTGTTACTCTGCTAAGCCAGTTTTACTACTCATTTATTTTTCTTGTTGCTGCACATTGGCTCATATTAGTTGTAATGTTGCATTGCTTGATAATTTAGATTTACTGTAGCTTGCTTTGCAATTTTCCATTTTTTTGGTCATTGCTGTTTGTGTTATTTATTTTGTGCTGCTGCATTGCCTCGTCCCTTAGTTTAGCATCTGAGGTCTGTAGATTTAAGTTAACTTAAGAGGGGGTAGCCTATAAGAGAATGAGTTGCGATGATTTTGAAGAAATGCACTGAGAGGCTATACCAGAAAAGTACAGGAAGGAGGTATAGATAGGACTTTTTGGGAATAATGATGAATGAAGGGAGATCTCCAAGAAGTAAAGAAAGTTTTGTTCACAAAACACTGCAGTAAAACAAACCCTGTCCTTTCCTTGTATTACTCCGCTAGATGTTTGTGTACCCTTGGGTATTTATGTTTTTCTGTATTTATATGTTTATCTGATAAGACTTATGTTGTAGAATTTTTCTAATACTAAGCTACATTCACTATGATGAGGAATACAGTTATCCTCAAATATAATTGGCATTAATAATATGTTATTTACCTTGTAAAGATGCTTAGACATTATTTATTCTGTTTTGTTTTAATGCTCATGTGTGAAGTTGATGTTTCGAAAGTTACTCTGATCTTTTATGTATGTACTCATGTCATAATTTCTGTAACACTGATGTATATGTTATTTCGATTCTTTTGTAAAGCTTGTGTTACTACAAATGTTATCTGTATTGTTATGTTTTTTATGATGTATTTTGTACCTTTGTAATTGTATTTTCATGTTGTAAATTTATAATTGTATAGACACCAGTTCTTCAAATTAAGTTACATTTCACTGCACACGTTTCTGTTGGTCATAGTAAATAGACAATATGTGAGACGTAGAGACTGTTAGTGTTTGCACGTGTGTTAATAATTCAGCAAGGGACTGGATAACAGCATTGCTGGTTCTAAGGACGATTCCAAAAACTTTGTGAGTGCACAAGTGGTGGTTATGGACTTGCTATATTATCCGCAAGACTCTTCAATGGTGATTGTGCACCTGCACAGTCACAACAGATGGCTGCTGGCTATCTCTACAAGGACTACAGTGGGTCTGCATCTTTGATGATCCAACAGTACCATAATCTCTACATGGACTACAGTGGGTCTGCATCTTTGATGGCCAACCAATACCATTATTTCTACAAGGACTACAGTGGGTCTGCACCTTTGGTGGCCCACCAATATCGTAATCTCTACCAGGACTATAATGGCTATGCTCTGTAATGACCTACCTACCAGTATTCTTCAAAACTTCGAATGGCTCTGATGTGGGTTTGCTCTGTTGTGGACCAATACCTGTCTGCATGTCAAGAGCCAGCACTGTGTTTCCGTTGGAAGGACAACACTACATCTTCAAGGTTGCATGGAAATCGACTACTTTCATGTGCATTTTCTTTTACTGCTCAGACTTTGAGAAAAACACTACTATTTTACTGTGATGAATGATCAGGACTGTCTTTATGGACTGTGAAAATATTTTAGCTTTTGACCAACATTGTATCAATAAGTGTGATTTGATATCTTTGCTATTGTTATTATGAAAAATTTCTTCCAATCATTTTTGGCCACTGGCCAAAACAATTTGTAAACATTTTTGTGGGGAGCATGGGGGCTATGTGAGTAGGCTATTTAGGATTTTTTATTGGTGACGCCAACTCTGTGTCAGACTCACTGGCTGTGCTGTGTGCAGTCTGTGGCTAGCTTGCATTGTTGTCTGCCATTGTAGTGTTGGGCAGCGGCAGCTGGATGTTAACAGCGCGTAGCGTTGCGCAGTTGGAGGTGAGCCGCCAGCAGTGGTGTATGTGGGGAGAGAGATGGCGGAGTTTTGTAATTTGTCATGAACTGCTATATATATTATGACTATCAAGGTAAATACATTGTTTATTCTCTGTTAGTATCTTTCATTTGCTAACTATCCCTATCAGTAGTTAGTGTCTTCCGTAGTTTGAATCTTTTATTTAACTGGCAGTAGTGGGGCTCGCTGTATTGCAGTAGTTGGAGTAATCAAGATTTTTGTGAGGTAAGTGATTTCTGAAAGGTATAGTTTAATGTTAGTCAGGGCCATTCTTTTGTAGGGATTTTGAAAGTCATAATGTGTTGCGCTAAAAATATTGTGTGTCAGATTAAGAACAGTCGTGTATAATTATTCAAAGGGGACGTTTCAAAATATGGGATAAACGCAAATATGGGATAAACGCAAATATGGGAAAAACGCAAATATAGGAAAAACGAAAATATGGAAAAAACGAAAATATGGGAAAAACGTAAATAAGGGAAAACGCAAATATGAGAAAAACGGAAATATGGGAAAAACGCAAATATGGGAAAATGGCAAAAATGGGAAAAACGCTAATATGGGAAAAACGCAAATATGGGAAAAACACAAATATGGGATAAACGCAAATATTGGGATACACACAAATATGGGATAAACGCAAATATGGGAAAAACTGAAATATGGGAATAACACAAATATGGGAAAAACGCAAATATGGGACAAAATCAGATATGGGGCAAACACAGATATGGGCCAATGCAGAAATGGGACAAACGTCGATATGCGACAAACGCAAATTTGGGAAAAACGCATATGTGGGGTAGATGCAGATGTATGACAAATACGAATGTGGGACAAACGCAAATGTGGGACAAATGCAAATGTAGGACAAACGCAAATGTTTCACAAACTCAAATATCAGACAAACGCAAATATGGGAGAAGAGAATTTTGTGGCACACCATGAGTAGAAGAAGGAAATGGTTGGTAGCATGGGTTCATGATTAATGGGCAAGAAGCAAAAAAGGGAAAAATGCAAATATGGGAAAAACGCAAATATGCGAAAAACGCAAATATGGGAAAAAGGCAAAGATGGGAAAAACGCAAATATGGGAAAAACGAAAATATGAAAAAAACAAAAATATGGGTAAAACGAAAATATGGGAAAAACGCAAATACGGGATAAATGCAAATATTGGAGTAAACGCAAATACAGGATAAACGCTAATATGTGAAAAACGCAAATATGGGGAAAACGCAAATAGGGGAAATACGCAAATATTAGAAAATCGGAAATATGTGAAAAACGCAAATATGGGAAAAACGAAAAGCTGGGAAAAACGTAAATATGGGAGAAACGCAAATACAGGAAAAACGCAAATATGGGTAAAACGCGAATATGGGATAAACTCAAATATTGGGATAAACGCAAATATGGGATAACCGCAAATATGAAAACAACTCAAATAAGGAAATAACGCAAATATAGGAAAAACGCAAATATGGGAAAAACGCAGATATGAGAAAAACGCAAGTATGGCAAAAACGCAAATATGGGAAAAACGCTAATATCGTAAATACGCATATATGGATAAACGCATATATGTGAAAGGTGCATATATGGGAAAAATGCATATATTGGTAAAATGCATATATGGAAAAAACGCATATATGTGAAAAATTAATATGTTGAAAAACGCATATATGGGAAAAACGGATATATGGGAAAATCGCAAATATAGGAAAAACGCAAATATGGGAAAAACCCAAATATGGAATAAACGCAAATATGGGATAAATGCAAATATGGGGAAACGCAAATATGGGAGAAGAGAAATGTGGGGCACATCATGACTAAAAGAAGGACTCGGATGGTAGCATGGGTTCATGAGTGATGTAACATCTCAAATATGGGAGAAGAGAATTTAGTGGCACACCTTGACTAGAAGAAGGAAATGGTTGGTAGGATAGGTTCATGAGATATAGGAAACACACAAATATGAGAGAAACGCAAATATGGGAAAAACGAAAATACGGGAAAAACGCAAATATTGGAAAAACGCAAATATGGGTAAAACGCAAGTATGGGATAAACGCAAATATGGGATAAACGCAGATATTGGCAGAAATGCAAATTTGGGATAAACACAAATATGAGAAAAACGCAGAAATAGGAAAAACGCAAATATGGTTAAATCGCTATTGTGGGGAAAACGCAAATTATATGGGAAAAAACGCTTATATGGAAAAAACTCATACATCGGAAAAACACATATATTAGAAAAAGCGCAAATATCGGAAAATCGCAAATATCGGAAGATCACAAATATCGGAAAGTCGCAAATATCGGAAAAACGCAAATATGGGAAAATCGCATATATGGGAAAAACGCAACTATGGGAAAACTCAAACATGGGAAAAACGCAAATATGGGAAATACGCAAATATAGGAAAAACACTAATATGGGAAAAACGCAAATATGGAAAAACGCATATATGGTAAAAACGCTTATATGGGAAAAGTGCATATATGGGAAAAACGCATATATGGGAAAAACGCATATATGGGATAAACTCATATATTGGAAAAACGCAATTATGGGGAAAACGAATGCATGGGAAAAACGCAAATATCGGAAAAACGCAAATATGCGGAAAATGCAAATATTGGAAAAACGTAAATATGAGAAAAAAACAAATTTCAGAAGGAATCAAGTATGGGAAAAACGCAAGTATAGGGAAGATGCAAGTATGGGGAAGATGCAAGTATGGGGAAGACACAACAGTTGGTAGGATAGGATCATGAGATATGGGAAAAACGCAAATATGGGAAAAACGTAAATATAGGAAAAACGTAAAAATGGGAAAAACAAAAATATGGGTAAAACGCAAATACGGGAAAAACGCAAATACGGGATAAACTCAAATATTGGAATAAACGCAAATATGGGTTAAACCCAAATATGGGAAAAATGCAAATATGGGGAAAACGCAAATAAGGGAAATACGCAAAAATGGGAAAATCGCAAATATGTGAAAAACGCAAATATGGGAAAAACGAAAAGCTGGGAAAAACGCAAATATCAGAGAATCGTAAATATAGGTAAAACGCAAATATGGGAAAAACGCAAATATGGGATAAACTCAAATATTGGGATAAACGCTAGTATGGGATAAACGCAAATATGAAAAGAACTCAAAAATGGAAATGACGCAAATATGGGAAAATCGCAGATATGTGAAAAACGCAAGTATGGCAAAAACGCAAGTATGGGAAAAACGCATATGTGGGAAACATGCAAATATGGGAAAAACACAAATATTGGAAAAACACAAATATTGGAAAAAACACACATATGGAAAAAACGCATATATGGGAATAACGCAAATGTGGGAAAAACGCAAATATGGGAAAAACGCAAATATGGGATTAACGCAAATATGGGAAAAACGCAAATATAGGAAAAACACAAATAGGGGAAGCACGCAAATGTGGGAAAGACGCAATTATGGGAAAAACTCATATATGGGAATAACGAAATTATGGGAAAAACGCAAATATGGGAAAAACGCAGATTTGATAAAAAACGCAAATATGGCAAAAACGTAAATATGGGAAATACGCAAATATGGGAAAATCACAAAAATTGGAAAAACACAAATTTTGGAAATATGCACATATGGAAAAACGCAAATATGGGAATAACGCAAATATGGGAAAAACGCAACAATGGGAAAAACGCAAATATGGCGAAAACGCAGATATGGGGAAATCACAGATATGGGAAAAATGCAGATATGGGAGAAACTCAGATATGGGACAAACGCAGATATGGGCCAACGCAGATATGGGACAAACGCCGATATACGACAAACGCAAATTTGGGAAAAACCCAAATGTGGGGTAGATGCAAATGTATGACAAATCCGAATGTGGAACAAACGCAAATGTGGGACAAACGCATTGTAAGTAGGCTGTTTATGTTTTCTCTATGTAAGTAGGCTGTTTATGTTTTCTCTATGTAAGTAGGCTGTTTAGGTTTTTTATTGGTAACGCCACCTCTGTATGAAAATCACTGGCTGTGCTGTGCGCAGTCTGTGGCTAGTTTTGCATTGTTGTCTGCCATTGTAGTGTTGGGCAGCGGCAGCTGGATGTGAACAGCGCGTAGCATTGCGCAGTTGGAGGTGAGCCGCCAGCAGTGGTGGATGTGGGGAGAGAGATGGCGGAGATTTGTAATTTGTCATGAACTGCTATATTTATATATGATGATATCAAGGTAAATACATTGTTTGTTCTCTATTAATATCTTTCATTTGCTAACTATCCCTATCAGTAGTTAGTGCCTTCCATAGTTTGAATCTTTTATTTAGCTGGCAGTAGTGGCGCTCGCTGTATTGCAGTAGCTTGAGCAGCGAAGATTTTTGTGAGGTAAGTGATTTGTGAAAGGTATAGTTTAATGTTAGTCAGGGCCATCCTTTTGTAGGGAATTTTGAAAGTCAGATTGCGTTGCGCTAACAAAATATTGTGTGTCAGTTTAAGCACAGTCCTGTATAAATTGTTCAAAGGGGACGTTTCATATGTCGACCCTTAGCCTAGGATACCTCACTGGAATCTTATGATTTTTTCTTGTAGTTTGTGTATTTAGTGTAGCTTTCGTTTATTGCTAGCGCGTAATTGTAGAGAGAATCTCCTTTGTAGTTGTAGCCTTTCATTGTTGTACAGTAAAACAGTTGTGGCATGCATATAGATTTGCACCAAGTATTTCGCAGCTGTAATTAACTAGATATTATTTTCAGTGTTATGTTAATGTGTTCTCTTATTTTTGCTTTTCAAATTGTGTTTTTCTGTGTTGTCGTGTGAAATACTCTGACAATAATGGCGTGTGAAAAACGTAATACTAGGCTCCAAAGTAAACTGAGAAATGACAGTGAAAATGAAAGCAGTGTGTTAGCGCCACCGAGTAATGAATTAACTGATGTTCAAAGTAGTAATTTGGTAATTGTGCATAGGGAAATGGAGCGGGCGGCAAACAATGGCGTGGACAGTGAAACAATTAGTGAAGAGGGAAGCATTATCGATCGATCGGTCGGCAATAGCTCGCCTCAGGAAGCCGAAATGACAGAACACAATATTGCAAATACTGCAGACTCAGGTTTTGGGTTCTCACCGTTTTCTCAAATGAGTCAAGACACATTTTCCGCTTTTCAAAATGTGAATGTTGCCGGTGCAACTTCACAGCCGAAAAGCACTGAGGAACATGTTTCAGACACCAGTGCATTGTTATTACAATTAATTCAACAAATGGGACTAAAGCTTGAAAAGTTAGACACAATGGAACAACACCAGAGACAAACACAGCAACAGTTAGACACAGTGGAACAAAATCTCAAAATGTTAGACACAATGGAACAAAATCAGAGACAAACACAGCAAAAGCTTCAAAAGTTAGACACAATGGAACAAAATCTTAAAAAGTTAGACTCATTGGAGCAAACTCTTGAACGAACACGTGAGGATTTAACTGCTGAGTTACATCACATTGAATCGAAATATCAAAAAGTCTGTAATGACGTAAAAACACAAATTTGTGAGCATTTCCAACCTATTTTTTCGCGTCATGAAAATGCACTACAGAATCACGAAGCAGCCATAAAAGAACTGCAAACTATTGTTCATGAAAATCATGAGACCTTGCAAGCAAAATTTGACTCAGTTGCATCTACCGATACGGTTATGCAACTTGCAAAAACCCAGGAAAACTTAAAGGTCACAGTAGACACGATTGCAACACAAATGGACACTCTGAAACTTGGTTCAGAAAAACATAGAGAGGAAATGATTTCACTATCGGATAAAGTAGCCAAACTTTCAGATCAGTTCATTAACTTATCTACAAAGGTAGATGATGATCTGAATGACACAACACCTGTAGCCTTCATGGACACTGAAGAGTATGAACAAATTAGAAAATTCAAACAAAATCAAAATCAAATCAATACACAGTACAAAAGAGAAATCCGGGAATTGCAAGATCAGTTGGCACAAGTAGTACAAGAATTACGTATTTCAGAGGACACTCGCGCCCCAATACGGGAAGAGGGACATACAAATACGGAACAGACACAAAATAACAACACAGGGCACTTCGGAAATTGTGAAAGAAGTTGGCAAGGTACGCCGAATTTTGAGATGGAACCGCCGAAACGACGTAACAATGACCGACATGCGACTTGCCGACATGATGATTTTGACTATAAGCTGTTCATTACTACACGTAAATTCAAAACATTTAAGAATTCTGGCAACGACATTCATCCACAAGCATGGCTCCATCAATTCTCTCATTGTTTTCCTCCCAACTGGTCGTTAGAACACAGATTAGAATTCATGTGTGGCTATTTAGAGAATGAACCAGCTGTAAGAATGCGATCGGTCATTCACGATTGCCACAGTGAAGGAGAATTTTACCATGCCTTCCTCTCAGCATATTGGTCTCAAGCTACACAAGACCGTGTAAAACATAACATCATAATGATGAAACACTTCGAACAATCTGAATTTTCCAGTCTTGTGAAATATTTTGAAGACATGTTGCACAAGAATCAATACCTGTCAAACCCATACAGCCCCTCAGAACTCATCCGCATTTGCTTAATCAAACTGCCTAAACATTTACGACATATTATTTTAGCAGGACGTTGCAAAGACGACATTGAAGCTTTTCAGGGACTGTTACAAGAATTAGAAATTGACACTGACAATCGCGGAACGCGAAACCAGGAACACAACAATTACAGGTCACATCCGACGCAATTCCGCGATGAAAGAAGTAATAACTTGACACGACAAGGCTATTCTCACAACACAAATCGTGACCAAAATAGACACCACCCGTATGACAACCGTTGGCAGAGTAGTAATAACTACAGGGAAAGATCACCTCTCCGTGGTAATGACTATCACAGAGACAATCAGAGAAACAGGCAATATGGGAACCAAAATAAATATTATCAGGGGAGACAGAATAACTTTAGACGCAACGGTCCAGCGCGCAGTTTCGATTCAGGGAGAAATTCTCCACCACGTGACCGACAAGAAAGAAACTATGGCATCTACCGACATGACGACAGACGATATGATCGTAACGATAGACCTGAACTGCATCAGAACTGGCGGGATTCAAACAGAGCAGGGCCCTCTCGTCACGGTGAATTTGTAGAAGTTAGGTCTCCAAATCCCAATAACGACGCGCGCCAACAAAGAGACAATAGGCAATGACTCACACCGATGGCAGCCACAAAACGTTCTTATGACACTAACGACGCAGCTGCCGTTGCTAGTAATTACGTGAAAATGGAAGACATTAGGGACATCTTACTCCAGGAACACGACATAAAACATAACAATATTGCATATCCTGTGATTCACATTACAGTAAATGACGTAAAATTTACGGCAGTACTTGACTCTGGCAGTCCCATCTCAGTGATTAGTGAAACAGCCTTTAGCAAATGTAACAAATCGAACGATTGCCCTACACTTCCGTTACGTAAGATTAAATTACAAGGTGCAATCTTTGGAAAAAGTGTAGATGTACGCCAACAAACCAATTTAGAATTCTTTTGTCAAAGCCACAGCTTCTCTATAAACTTTCTTATTGTTCCATTATTGTCGACGGAAATGATATTGGGAGTAGACTTTTTGAATGAATACAAAGCAATCTTAAGCTTTCACGATGCTGAAATAAGTTTAGAGAAAGAAGGTAAGTCAATAGCTTTGAAATTTGAAGACTGGCTCTCAAACCATGACGAGGAAATTAATCGGCTTTACCTTCTGTTAGACAACAGTTCGGACTTTTCTACGGAACTAGACATTAACAATCACTCTGCAAGTACTGACAGGGATGATATCGACGGCGCATTTGACATTAATAAGTTAATTCAGAATAAAATTCAAACAATTGAGAATTGTAATGACACTGATAGGCAGGACCTTTTTGAGATTTTACAAGCACATTCCACAGTTTTTACTCATAAAACAGGAACAATCAAGGGATTTCAATACCAATTTCGTGTTCGTGAGCATACTAAATTTTGTGTTAGACCATATGTAATTCCAGCACATTATAGGGACCGTGTTAGAACAGAAATACAATCTATGCTTGACGAGGGCATTATTGAGCCTGCAGTAAGCTCATACAACAATCCATTACATGTTGTTGAAAAGAAAAATGGATCGATCAGACTTGTCTTAGATTCGAGACAAATCAATACTATCATTATTCCTGAAACAGACAGGCCGCAGACGATGGAAGAACTTCTTCAAAATTTTAATGGTGTAAAAGTGTTGTCTTCCATTGATCTCAGATCCAGCTTTTATCAGATCGAACTTCATCCAGAATGCAGAAAATACACAGCTTTCCTTTGTTTCGGCGTTTGTTATCAGTTTCGGAAACTTCCCTTTGGTTTGAACATTTCTTCAGCAGCATTTATTCGCGGGCTAAATTCCATATTACCTGAGTTCTTAAAACGTCACATCACCTTATATGTGGACGATATTCTAATAGCGGAAGCTTCATGGGAACAGCATAATCGCATCCTCAACAGTCTGTTACGTATTTTTGCAGAATCTGGAATTACAGTTAACTTGGAAAAGTCTGAATTCGGTAGGTCAAAGGTGAGGTTTTTTGACATATTATTTCTTCTGAAGGCATTCAGCCGGATCCTGAAAAGTTAGAAGCAATCAGAGCCATTCCAGTTCCATCCACAAAAAGACAAGTCCGCAGTTTTCTAGGTCTCGTAAATTTTTACCGTCGTTTTCTGAATATGCAAATTCTAGTTACACCAAAACTTTGTTCTCTCACTGGAAAAAATACTATTTGGAACTGGGACGAACAAGCACAGTTGGAATTCAATTCTTTGAAAGAAGCGTTACTTCACACGCCAATACTAGCTCATCCTGATCTGTCACAAGATTTCTGCCTTAGCACGGATTCTTCTAAAGTCGGTCTTGGTGCCCATTTATTTCAAGAAGCCATAGAAAATGACACTACCGTTCAGAAAACCATTGCTTTTGCTAGCCGAGTGCTAACAAAATCTGAAAAAAATTATTCCGTTACTGAATTAGAAGCTTTAGCTATCGTTTGGGCATTTAACAAATTCCGTTTCTTTCTTTCTGGTAAGCACGTAAAAGTATACAGTGATCATCGTGCATTACAATTTCTTATGTCTTCAAAATTAAATCATGACAGGTTAAAACGTTGGGCATTGTTTCTGCAAGAATTCCGCTTCACAATAGTCTACATTCCCGGCAAGGAGAACATTGTTGCGGACGCACTGTTACGCGCACCGGCTGGGCTTGAGAAAAGTACCACAGAAGGCAACCTCGAGAAAAATTTCAGTATTCTTTACATTCATAAAGTCGCCTTTGAAAACTTCATCACCACATCTTTAAAGGACATTGCTCATGAACAAGATAAAGATCCGATTTGGAAAGACATCAAGAGCAAATGGCATGAAAAGACATACACACAGATTCGGCATTATTACCTGGTTAGAAACAACATACTCTTCAAACGCTGCACTGTTGATGACAAGCTATGGGTACTTTGCATTCCAGACGATTTTGTTAATAAGCTCATTTGGTACATTCATTTCAGCTACGCACATTTTGGCCCACGAAAATGTTATCATATTCTTCGAACGACTTGTTATTTTAACAATATGGAAAAGCGAATTCGAAGAGTCTTGTCTATTTGTAAACTTTGTCAAAAGGCGAAACCATCTACTGTCTCACATCGTGCTCCGTTGTTTCCTATTATTCCTGCTAAATTAAAAGAATTTGCTGCTGTTGATCTCTTGGGACCGCTTGTCAGAACATCCAATGGATTTTCGTACGTTCTAGTCGCTGTTGAACTTACTTCAAAATGTGTTTCTTTCACTCCATTACGTAAAGCCACTGGACGGTCTGTATCCAACGCCTTTGTTAAAAATTTCTTACGTGTAGTTGGACACGTTAGTAAAGTCATTTCAGATAACGGACCGCAATTCAGATCTGCTGTTTGGTCACGCATGCTTCGCAACCATAAAATCAAACCTGTTTTTATTTCATTGTAATCACCACATTGCAACCCGTCTAAACGGATTATGAAAGAAATCAATAAGCTTTGCAGACTTTATTGTCACAGAAAGCATCAGCATTGGGACAGATATTTACACTTATTTCAAAACGTGCTGAATGAAATGCCTCACGACTCCACTGCTTTACCACCTACTCTTGTACTGAAGAATGAAGAACCACCGAACAGAATCAGAGAGCTTGTACCTTTCCCGAATACACGTAAACTTCGACACAAAGACATAATTGATTTGGCTCTTAAAAATATAAAATCTGCAGCAGACAAAAGGAGAAAACTACACGGTAAAGCAAATGCAAAGAAATTGTATATTGGTCAGAAAGTTCTCATTAAAGCTCATTCATTGTCACATAAGAAGAAACACTTGAGTCACAAATTCTTTCTAGTTTACAATGGACCTTACAGAATCCGACGTATACCACATGATAATTGCGTTGAAGTTGAAACTCTGCGTACTAGGAAGAGTAAAGGTTTACACCACATTTCTCATGTAAAACCATTTATTGACAGATAATCTGCCTTTTAACTTTGTCTTTGCCATAAAACGTTTCACTTCACGTTACTAGTATGCTTTAGAAACTGTTACCATGCAACAATGTTTGAAGTTAAATATCCAATCAATAACCAAGAGAACTTATTTAAACAGAAATGACGAATGCATTGTGATAGTAAACAGACGTCACAGTGTTATTGTGTGTGTACATTCTTGCTTGTTTGTTGCACGATTACGTAACGACTATAAGGCTCACATACTTAGAACATTTACCAGTACTGCTAATGAGATTTTAATGCAACATTTTGGTTTATTTGAAAATACATTCTGAATTTAAAGTGCTTTCTGAGAGATACCAGATGACACAGAGGTTAGTTTATGTGACAGCTACACGATTTTTATCACGACGCTACTAATGAGTGACAATTTACAATGTTGCTTTTGCGGTGTATCTGTTTTATATCTGCACAGTTTTCTGAATTCTTCTGGAAAGAAAAACATGTTTTAGTAGTAACTTTTGTGGTATAGCAACAATGAGACACCCTTTTTCGTGGCACAACATTACGTTACTGTACAGTACTTTCTTCATCACGCCAATAAGCATAATAACTACGATATCTATATGCAAAGCATTTCACTTTTGTTTATCATGAGGTAAGTACATTGGCTTCTGCAGAACTTAGCTTTTGGAGGAAAATAACTACGACACTTCCACAGAGATTATCTTACAACAAGATGCACATTTAGCGCTACAGGACACGCATTTCAGTGATCAATTTTATACTTAAAACATTTATTTTTAAAGATTTTTGAATTACAAAGAAAGTTTTCCATGATATATTTCATTCCATTGGTGTAATCTGTAACACCTGAGGGTATAATTACATTAATCCTCAGGGGGGTACACGCTTACTTTGTGTACCATGTGTGTGGCAACCACAAGGAACCCTAGCTAATATGGTATTTGCTTATACAACTTTACACATCGGTACCATATTTCTCTAACACACAAATTAAACAGCTATCTGATCATGTAACTGAGAGATAAACTTTTTTTATTACATCAGTGACACCTGTTTACGCAATTACACAGTTGGGTAACTTCACACTTATGAAACTGTTTTTTGTCTGTACTTTGTAAACTGTTCATATTTTTTCGGAACCATTGTGATACTGTGAGAGCTTTTGAAACTTCCCCTTTCAACAATTATACACGACTGTGCTTAAACTGACACACAATATTTTTTAGCGCAGCGCAATCTGACTTTCAAAAAATCCCTACAAAAGAATGGCCCTGACTAACATTAAACTATACCTTTCACAAATCACTTACCTCACAAAAATCTTCGCTGCTCAAGCTACTGCAATACAGCGAGCGCCACTACTGCCAGCTAAATAAAAGATTCAAACTATGGAAGGCACTAACTACTGATAGGGATAGTTAGCAAATGAAAGAAATTAATAGAGAACAAACAATGTATTTACCTTGATATCATCATGTATAAATATACCAGTTCATGACAAATTACAAAACTCCGCCATCTCTCTCCCCACATCCACCACTGCTGGCGGCTCACCTCCAACTGCGCAACGCTACGCGCTGTTCACATCCAGCTGCCGCTGCCCAACACTACAATGGCAGACAACAATGCAAACTAGCCACAGACTGCACACAGCACTGCCAGTGATTTTCATATTGAGCGCTACGTAACGTTGCCAATATAAAAACCTAAACAGCCTACTTACATAGCCCCCATGCTCCCCACAAAAAATTTTACAAATTGGATTGGGCAGTGGCCAATACAGATTTGAAAAAAAATTTTCATAATTACAATAACAAAGAAATCAAATGCACACACTTATTGATACAATGTTGGTCAAAAGCAAAAATTGTCTCACAGTCCATAAAGACAGTCCTAATCGTACATAACAGGAGAATAGCAGTGTTTTTCTCAAAGTCTGAGCAGTAAAAGAAAATGCACACGGAAGTAGTAGATTTCCATGCAGTCTTGAAGAAGTAGTGTTGTCCTTCCAATGGAAAGACAGTGCTGACTCTCGACATGCAGACAGGTAATGGGCCACAACAGAGCAAACCCACAGCAGAGTCAGTCGAAACTTTGAAGAGTATTGGTAGGTGGGTCATCACAGAGTAGACCCACTGTAGTCCTTGTAGAGATTACGGTATTGGTGGGCCATCAGAGGCGCAGACCCACTGTAGTCCTTGTAGAAATAATGGTATTGGTGGGCCATCAAATATGCAGACCCACTGTAGTCCTTGTAGAGACGGCCAGCAGCCATCTGTTGCGACTGTGCATGTGCACAATCACCATTGAAGAGTCTTGCGGATAATATAGCAAGTCCATAACCACCACTTGTGCACTCACAAAGTTTTTGGAATTGTCCTTAGAACCAACAATGCTGTTATCCAGTCCCTTGCTGAATCATTAACACACGTGCAAACATTATCAGTCCCTACCTCTCACATATTGTCCATATACTATGACCAACGGAAACGTGTGCAGTGAAATGTTACTTAATTTGAAGAACTGGTAACAATTACAATTTTATAACATGAGAATACAATAACAAAGGTACAAAATACATCATTAAAAACATAACAATATAGATAACATTTGTAGTACAAGCTTTACAAAAGAATAGAAATAGACATATACATCAGTGGAATTATGACATGAGTACATACATAAAAGATCACAATAACTTTTGAAACATCAACTTCACACATGAGCATTAAACAGAACAGAATTAATAATATCTAACATCTTTACAAAGTAAATAACATATTATTAATGCCAATTGTATTTGAGGATAACAGTATTCCTCATCATAGTGAATGTAACTTAATATTAAAAGAAGAAAAAAATTCTATGAAATTACACAGAGACAGGAAGAAAACAACTACACAAGGGTACACAAACACATAGTGGGATAACACCAATAGGAAAGGACAGGGTTCGTTTTCAGTGTAACATTTGGTACTGCAGTCCAGCCCAAAACTTCATATATCTTTCCTCTTATTTCATCCTTTGTTTCCACCAAAAAATTCTATCTAAGCATTCTTTCTGTATATATATGTTCACACATTTCTTACCTCAACATTTATTTCCAATAAAATCCTACCTAAACCTGTTTTCTCAATGCATTTCTTCCAATTCATCGCAACTCATTCTCTTAGAGGCTACCCCCTCTTAAGCTAACTTAAATCTACTGAGCTCAGATGCTAAACTAAGGAACGAGGCAATGCAGCATCACATAACAAATCAACACAAACAGCAATGCAAAAAATGCAAATTGGCAAAGCTAGCAGCATAAATGAGCAAAAGTCAAATTCAATAACACTATGCCTGGCAAACAGCAGCAACTTATACCTAAACATGACATAGCGCAAGCAGAAAAAATATTACAGTGAAAACAACAATGCAGATAAGGGAAATGTATAATCACATCTTAATGTCTAAGTAATTAAAGTGGTGCACCACAAGAAGTTATTCTACCAAAAAGTTACCAATTACTTGAAAAGAAAATTATGAATGCAGTTACTAGTTCCTTCTTATTGTTCTTTCCTTTCCAAGTGCTCCTTTTTTTAAAGAATGTGGATCATAAAATAATTATTTAATAGATCTGTTGACAGAAAGTGTTCACATTAGCAAATGCATTTTATTTTATAAAAGCAATGCTGCAACACAGCTGGAAAACAGATGTCAAATGAAATAAGCAATTACGCAAACCAAAGCATAAAAACATCATTCAATAGCTATGTGGCATTTCGTGAGTCAGTAGGTCTCAACTCTCGTAGAAAGACGCTTGTTGTAATCAGGTGTGCAGATGTACGAATATTTCCCATCAATTCATAAGCATTTCAGTAATTAGCACAAAGTGCGAGTAATCATATGTTTTCAAGTAACGAGGGTGTCGCATTAGCGATGAAAGGCACACCCTAATGGCTTGTTCTCCAGGTGTTTGACACGTCCCACGTCCCCTTTTTTTTCTACCTGTGCCGCTGAAAAGGGCTCGCAATAATGGCTTTTTCTCCAGGCGTCTGACACAGCTGGGTGCCTGCGACGCATTACGTGCAGGTGGTCACTTAACTTTCGTACGGAAATATTTACGACAGGAGATTCTGCTACCGTGGTAGTCTCATATAAAAATATTTCACAGGTCAAGAATTAGCGTTGCAAATCTGTAGAAACAAAACCCTATAAATATAACAGTGTCCAAAAAAAATTTTCAGTGGCATTGTGATACATTCATGCATATACACACACATTTCATAACTCTTAAAGTACGATTCTTGGTTGCCAACAACCTTTTCATAAATCAGAGTCCCTAACCCCTACTCCTTATTCCTTACCTTATTACACATATACATATTCATATTCATCAACACGTCTTCAATATTTCATCATAATAGCTACATAGCATAATCAGATTCCTCATATAGCATCAGCTTATTTATCATAAACATACCTCAACAGCATAGTACACATCGTCGTCGTAATAATAACATCATAACACTTCAGTCAAATCTTAAAATCGTCGTAACTTCCTCCAAAAATTTCAAAACGTAAAAAAAATTCTCTGCTCATTTCAATAGTGTCATCTACCTCAAACGTACTTTAAAATCATGCTCCCTTACCAAATATATCATTCAAATCTCTCATAGTATCACAATGGTTCCGAAAAAATATGAACAGTTTACAAAGTACAGACAAAATACAGTTTCATAAGTGTGAAGTTATCCAACCGTGTAATTGCGTAAACATGTGTCACTGATGCAGTAAAATAAATGTTTGTCTCTCTCAGTTAAATAATCAGATAGCTGTGTAATTTGTGTGTTAGAGAAAATATGGTACCGATGTGTAAAGTTATATAAGCAAATACCATATTAGCTAGGGTTCCTTGTGGTTGCCACACACATGGTACACAAAGTAAGTGTGTACCCCCCTGAGGATAAATGTAATTATACTCCCAGGTGTTACAAATTACAGCAATGGAATGAAATGTATCACGGAAAACTTTCTTTGTAATTAAAAAAATCTTTAAAAATAAGTGTTTTAAGTATAAGATTAATCACTCAAATGCGTGTACTGTAGCGCTAAACTGTGCATCTTGTCGCAACATAATCTCTGTGGAAGTGTCGTAGTTATCGTCCTCCGAAAGCTAAGTTCTGCAGAAGTCAATGTACTTACCTCATGATAAACGAAAGTGAAATGCTTTGCGTATAGATATCGTAGTTATTACGCTTATTGTTGTGTTGAAGAACGTACTGTGCTGTAACGTATTGTTGTGCTATGGAAAACCCTGTCTCATTGTAGCTATACTACAAAAGTTACTACTAAAACATGTTTTACTTTCCAGAATAAAACAGAAAAACTGTGCAGATATAAAACAGAAACACCGCACAAGCAACATTGTAAATTGTCACTCATTAGTAGCGTCATGATAAAATCGTGTAGCTGTCACATAAACTAACCACTGTGCCGTCTGGTATCTCACAGAAAGTACTTTAAATCCGGAATGTATTTTCAAGTAAACCAAAATGTTGCATTAAAATCTCATTAGCAGTACTGGTAAATGTTCTAATCGTGCAACTAACAAGCAAGAATGTACACACACAATTACACTGTGTCGTCTGTTCGCAATAACAATGCATTCGTAATTTCTGTTTAAATAATTTCTCTTGGTTCTTGGCTGGATATTTAACTTCAAACCTTGTTGCATGTTAACAGTTTCTTAAGTCTGACAAAGCATACTAGTAATATAAAGTGAAAAGTTTTATAGCAAAGACAAAGTTAAAAAGCAGATTATCTTTCAATAAACGGTTTTACATGTGAAATATGGTGTAAACCTTTACTCTTCCTTGTACGCAGAATTTCAACTTGAATGCAATTATCATGCGGTATTCGTCCGTAAAGAATACTGGAATCTTGCTCAAGGTTAGCGTCAATGTTATTTTTCTCTGAGCCAGCCGGCGCACGCGGCTGCCTGCGGTGTGAGTCATTGTCTGTCTCTTTGTTGCCGCGCGTCGTTACTGGGATTAGGAGGCCTAACTTCCACAAATTCACCTCCTCGAGAGGGCCCAGCTCTGTTTAAAGCTCGCCAGTTCTGATGGAATTCAGGTCTGTCGTTATGTCGGTAGTTTACATAGTTTCTTGTTTGTCGGTCATGTGGTGGAGAATTTCTCCCTGAATAGTAACTCTGCGCCGAACTGTTGCGTCTGAAATTATTCTGCCTCCCTTGATAATAATTGTTTTGGTTACCATATTGTCTATTTCTATGGTTATCTCTGTCATATTCATTTCTACGGAAATGCGATCTTTCTCTGTAACTATTACTACTCTGCCAACGGTTGTCATACGGGTGGTGGCTGTTTTGGTCACGATTTGTGTTGTGAGAATAGCCTTGTCGTGTAAAGTTATTACTTCTTTCATCGCGGAATTGCGACGGATGTGACCTGTAATTGCTGTGTTCCTGGTTTCGCGTTCCGCGATTGTCAGTGTCAATTTCTAATTCTTGTAAGAGTCCCTGAAATGCTTCAATGTCGTCTTTGCAACGTCCTGCCAAAATAATATGTCGTAAATGTTCAGGTAATTTGATTAAGCAAATGCGGATGAGTTCTGAGGGGCTGTATGGGTTTGACAGGTACTGATTCTTGTGCAACATATCTTCAAAATATTTCACAAGACTGGAAAATTCAGATTGTTCGAAATGTTTCATCATTATGATGCTATATTTTACCCGGTCTTGTGTAGCTTGAGACCAATATGCTGAGAGGAAGGCATGATAAAAATCTCCTTCACTGTGACAATCGTGAATTACCGATCGCATTCTTACAGCTGGTTCATTCTCCAAGTAGCCACACATAAATTCTAATCTGTGCTCCAATGACCAGTTGGGAGGAAAACAATGAGAGAATTGATGGAGCCATGCTTGTGGATGAATGTCGTTGCCAGAATTCTTAAACGTTTTGAATTTACGTGTAGTAATGAACAGCTTATAGTCAAAATCATCGTGTCGGCGAGTAGCGTCTCGGTCATAGTTACGTCGTGTCGGCGGTTCCATCTCAAAATTCGGTGTACCTTGCCAATTTATTTCATAATTACCGAAATGCCCTGTATTATTATTTTGTGGCTTTTGCGTATTTCTAAGTTCCTCTTCCCGTGTTGGAGCGCGAGTGTCTTCTGAAATACGTAATTCTTGTATTACCTGTGTCAGTTGATCTTGTACTTCCCGGATTTCTCTTTGGTGTTGCGTATCAATGTGATTCAGATTTTGTTTCAGTTTCCTAATTTGTTCGCTCTGTTCTGTGTCATTAAAGAGTACCGGTTTTGCGTCATTCAGATTATCATCTACCTTCGTAGATAAATTATTTAGCTGATCCGAAAGTTCAACTACTTTCTCTGATAATGAACACATTTCCTCAGTGTGTTTTTCTGAACCAAGTTTCAGAGTGTCCATTTGTGTTGAAATCGAATCTACTGTGTCCTTTAAGTTATCCTGAGTTTTTGCAAGTTGCGTAACCGAATCGGTAGATGCAACTGAGTCAAATTTAGCTTGCAAGGTGTCGTGATTTTCATGAACAATGGTTTGCAGTTCTTTTATGGCTGCTTCGTGATTCTGTAATACATTTTCATGCCGCGAAAAAATAGGTTGAAAATGCTCACAAATTTGTGTTTTTACGTCATTACAGACTTTTTGACATTTCGATTCAATGTGATGTAACTCGGTAGTTAAATCCTCACGTGTTTGTTCAAGAGTTTGCTCCAATGAGTCTAACTTTTGAAGATTTTGTTCCATTGCGTCTAACTTTTTAAGATTTTGTTCCATTGTGTCTAACTTTTGAAGCTTTTGCTGTGTTTGTCTCTGATTTTGTTCCATTGTGTCTAACTTTTGAAGCTTTTGCTGTGTTTGTCCCATTTGTTGTATTAATTGTAATAACAATGCATTGGTGTCTGAAACATGTTCCTCAGTGCTTTTCGGCAGTGAATTTGCACCGGAAACATTCACATTTTGACAAGCAGAAAATGTGTCTTGACTTATTTGAGAAAACGGTGAGGATCCAAAACCTGAATCTACAGTATTTGCGAGATCGTGTCGTGTCATTTCGGCTTCCTGAGGCGAGCTATTGCCGACCGATCGATCGATAATGCTTCCCTCTTCACTAATTGTTTCACTGTCCACGCCATTGTTTGCCGCCCGCTCCATTTCCCTATGCACAATTACCAAATTACTACTTTGAACATCAGTTAATTCATTACTCGGTGGCGCTAACATACTGCTTTCATTTTCACTGTCATTTCTCAGTTTACTTTGGAGCCTAGTATTACGTTTTTCACACGCCATTATTGTCACAATATTTCACACGACAACACAGAAAAACACAATTTGAAGATCAAAAATAAGAGAACACATTAAAATAGCACTGAAAATAATATCTAGTTAATTGCAGCTGCGAAATACTTGCTGCAAATCTACATGCATGCCACAACTGTTATACTGTACAACAATGAAAGACTGCAACTACAAAGGAGATTTTCTCTACAATTACGCGCTAGCAATAAACAAAATCTACACTAATTACACAAACTACAAGAAGAATCAGAAGATTCCAGTGAGCTAAGGGTCAACATATGAAACTTCCCCTTTCAACAATTATACACGACTGTGCTTAAACTGACACACAATATTTTTTAGCGCAGCGCAATCTGACTTTCAAAAAATCCCTACAAAAGAATGGCCCTGACTAACATTAAACTATACCTTTCACAAATCACTTACCTCACAAAAATCTTCGCTGCTCAAGCTACTGCAATACAGCGAGCGCCACTACTGCCAGCTAAATAAAAGATTCAAACTATGGAAGGCACTAACTACTGATAGGGATAGTTAGCAAATGAAAGAAATTAATAGAGAACAAACAATGTATTTACCTTGATATCATCATGTATAAATATACCAGTTCATGACAAATTACAAAACTCCGCCATCTCTCTCCCCACATCCACCACTGCTGGCGGCTCACCTCCAACTGCGCAACGCTACGCGCTGTTCACATCCAGCTGCCGCTGCCCAACACTACAATGGCAGACAACAATGCAAACTAGCCACAGACTGCACACAGCACAGCCAGTGATTTTCATATTGAGCGCTACGTAATGTTGCCAATATAAAAACCTAAACAGCCTACTTACACTTTGAATGATGTATTTGGTAAAGGGATTATGATTTTTAAAGTGCGTTTGAGGCAGATGACACTTTTGACATGAGCAGAGAATTTTTTTAATTATTGGAGGAAGCTACGACGATTTTGAGATTTGACTGAGGTGTTATTATGTTATTTTTACGACGACGATGTGTATTATGCTGCTGAGGTATGTTTACGATTAATAGGCTGAGGCTATATGAGTTATTTGATTATGCTTCATATTTATAATGACGAAATAATGACGAGTGTCGATGGATACGTATATGTGTAATAAGGTAAGGAGTAATGAATAGTGGGTTGGGACTCTTGACTTGTGAAAAAGGATGTTGGAAACCAAGAATCGTACTTTAAGAGTTATGACATGTGTGAATCATGTGTGAATGTATCACAATGCCACTGAACATTTTTTGGACACTGTTATATTTATAGGATTTTGTTTCTACAGATTTGCAACGCTAATTCTTGACCTGTGAAATATTTTTATATGAGACTGCAATGGTAGCAGAAACTGCTGTCGTAAATATTTCCGTACGAAAGTTAAGTGACCACCTGCACGTAATGCGCCGCGGGCACCCAGCTGTGTCAGACGCCTGGAGAAAAAGCCATTATTGCGAGCCCTTTTCAGCGGCACAGGTAGAACAAAAAAAAAAAAAGGAGCCCATTATCCTGGCCATTGTCATTCCTTTGTAGAAAGCATCGCAAAAACGACACGGTCGAACTTGAAAACATATGATTACACTAGCTCTTAATTTACGATATTTACTGAGATGCCTAATGAAATGACGAGAAATATTTTTACATCTGCACACCTGATTATGACAAGCGTCTTTCTACGAGAGTTGAGAGAGTTTCTACTAACTTGTGAAATGTCACATGACTATTGAATTATATTTTTATGCTTTGCTTTTCGTAGTTGCTTATTTCACTTGATATCTGGTTTCCAGCTGTGTTGCAGCATTGCTTTTATAAAATGAAATGCATTTGCTAATGTGAACACTTTCTGTCAACAGATCTATTAAATAATTATTTTATGATCCACATTCTTTAAAAAAGGAGCACTTGGAAAGGAAAGAACAATAAGAAGGAACTAGTAACAGTAACACATAATTTTCTTTTCAAGTACATGGTAATATTTCCTTTTACAATCAGTTGTTGTGGTGCACCACTTTAATTTACATAGACATTAAGATGTGAATATACACTTCCCTTATCTGCATTGTTGTTTTTACTGTAATATTTTTTCTGCTTGAGCTATGTCATGTTTAGGTATAAGTTACTGCTGTTTGCCAAGCGTAGTGTTACTGAATTTGACTTTGTGTTACTCTGCTAAGCCAATTTTACTACTCATTGATTTTTCATGTTGCTGCACATTGGCTCATATTAGTTGTAATTTTGCATTTTATCTGTTAATTTAGATTTGCTGCTGCTTGCTTTGCAAATTGGTATTTTCTTGTCATTGCTGTTGGTGATAATTTGTTATGTGATGCTGCATTGCCTCGTCCCTTAGTTTAGCATCTGAGCTCAGTAGATTTAAGTTAGCTTAAGAGGGGGTAGCCTCTAAGACAATGAGTTTCGATCAATTGGAAGAAATGCATAGAGAAGTTATACAAAAAAAAGTACAGAAAACAGGTTTAGGTAGGATTTTCTTGGAAATAAATGTTGAGGTGAGAAATGTGTGAACATATAAATACAGAAAGCATGCTTAGATAGAATTTTTTTGGTGGAAACAAAGTATGAAATAAGAGGAAAGATATATGAAGTTTTGGGTTGGACTGCAGTACCACATGTTACACTGAAAACGAACCCTTTGTGTTTTTCATTTTTTTTCTTTTTTTTTCTTTTTTTTATTTTTATGTTATTTTTTCTTTTTTTTCTTTTTTTGTTTTTTTATTTTTTGTTTTTTCTTTTTTTGGTTTTTTAATTTTTTATTATTATTTTTAGCTTTTTTGGTTTTTTCTTTGTTTTTTGGTTATTTTTTTCTTTTTTTATTTTTTTTATTTTTTTATTTTTTCTTTTTTTTAGTTTTTTTGTTTTTTTTCCTTTTTTTCCAACATAATATTAATAAGTGTGTGCATTTTATATCTTTGTTACTGTAATTGTGGAAAATTTTTGTCAAATCTGTATTGGCCAGTGCCCAACACCATTTGTAAAAATTTTTGTGGGGAGCATGGGGGCTATGTAAGTAGGCTGTTTATGTTTTCTCTATGTAAGTAGGCTGTTTATGTTTTCTCTATGTAAGTAGGCTGTTTAGGTTTTTTATTGGTAACGCCACCTCTGTATGAAAATCACTGGCTGTGCTGTGCGCAGTCTGTGGCTAGTTTTGCATTGTTGTCTGCCATTGTAGTGTTGGGCAGCGGCAGCTGGATGTGAACAGCGCGTAGCGTTGCGCAGTTGGAGGTGAGCCGCCAGCAGTGGTGGATGTGGGGAGAGAGATGGCGGAGATTTGTAATTTGTCATGAACTGCTATATTTATATATGATGATATCAAGGTAAATACATTGTTTGTTCTCTATTAATATCTTTCATTTGCTAACTATCCCTATCAGTAGTTAGTGCCTTCCATAGTTTGAATCTTTTATTTAGCTGGCAGTAGTGGCGCGCGCTGTATTGCAGTAGCTTGAGCAGCAAAGATTTTTGTAAGGTAAGTGATTTGAGAAAGGTATAGTTTAATGTTAGTCAGGGCCATCCTTTTGTAGGGAATTGTGAAAGTCAGATTGCGTTGCGCTAACAAAATATTGTGTGTCAGTTTAAGCACAGTCCTGTATAAATTGTTCAAAGGGGACGTTTCAGCATATGTAGGACATACGCAAATGTTTCACAAACGCAAATATCAGACAAAAGCAAATATGGGAGAAGAGAATTTTGTGGCACACCTTGAGTAGAAGAAGGAAATGGTTGGTAGCATGGGTTCATGATTAATGGGCAAGAAGCAAAAAAGGGAAAAACGCAAATATGGGAAAAACGGAAGCATGGGAAAAACAAAATTATGTGAAAAACAGAATTATGGGAGAATCGCAAATATGGGAGAAACGTAAAAATGGGAGAAATGCAAATATGGGAAAAACGACATTATGGGAAAACGCAAATATGTAAAAACGCAAATATGGGAAAAACGGAAATATTGGAAAAATGCAAATATGGGAAAAACACTAATATGGGAGAAACGCAAATAACGTAAATACACATATATGTTAAAAACGAATATATGGGAAAGGTGCATATATGGGAAAAAAGCATATATTGGAAAAATGCATATATGGAAAAAACGCATATATGGAAAAAAACTCATATGTTGGAAAAACGCATCTATGGGAAAAACGCAGATATGGGAAAATCGCAAATATAGGAAAAACGCAAATATGGGAAAAACCCAAATATGGGAAAAACCCAAATATGGGAAAACACAAATATGGGAAAAACACAAATATGGGGAAACGGAAATATGGGAGAAGAGAAATGTGGGGCACAACTTGACTAAAAGAAGGAATCGGTTGGTAGAATGGGTTCATGAGTGATGGAACTTCTCAAATATGGGAGAAGTGCATTTAGTGGCACACCTTGACTAGAAGAAGGAAACGGCAGGTAGGATTGGTTCATGAGATATAGGAAACACGCAAATATGGCAAAAACGCAAATATGGGAAAAACGAAAATATGGAAAAAACGCGAATATTATAAAAACTTTAATAAGGGAAAAACGCAAACATGGTAAAAACACAAATCTAAGGAAAACGCAAATATGGGAAAAACACAAATATAGGTAAAACGCAAATATGGGAAAAACGCAAATATGGGGTAAACTCAAATATTGGGATAAACGAAAATATGGGACAAACACAGATATGAAAACAACTCAAATATGGAAATAACGCAAATATAGGAAAAACGCAAATATGGGAAAATCGCAGATATGGGAAAAACGCAAGTATGGCAAAAACGCAAATATGGGAAAAACGCAAATATCGTAAATACGTATATATGCTAAAAACACATATATGTGAAAGGTGCATATATGGGAAAAATGCATATATTGGAAAAATGCATATAGGGAAAAAACGTATATATGGGAAAAAGTCATATGTTGGAAAAATGCATACATGGGAAAAACGCATATATGGGAAAATCGCAAATATAGGAAAAACGCAAATATAGGAAATACCTGAATATGGGAAAAACGCAAATATGGGAAAACGCAAATATGGGAAAAACACTAATATGGGGAAACGGAAATATGGGAGAAGAGAAATGTGAGGCACAACTTGACTAAAAGAAAGAATCGGTTAGTAGCATGGGTTCATGAGTGATGGAACATCTCAAATATGGGAGAAGAGAATTTAATGGCACACCTTGACTAGAAGAAGGAAACGGCTGGTAGGAGTGGTTCAGGAGATATAGGAAACACGCAAATATGGGAGAAACGCAAATATGGGAAAAACGAAAATATGGGAAAAACGCAAATATTGGAAAAACGCTAATAAGGGAGAAATGCAAACATAGGAAAAACGCAAATATGCGAAAAACGCAAATAAGGGGAAAACATAAACATGGGGAAAACGCAAATATGGGAAAAACGCAAATATGGGTAAAACACAAATATGGGATAAATGCAAACTTGGGAAAAACGCAAATATGGGGAAACGCAAATATGGGAGAAGAGAAATGTGAGGCACAACTTGACTAAAAGAAAGAATCGGTTAGTAGCATGGGTTCATGAGTGATGGAACATCTCAAATATGGGAGAAGTGAATTTAGCAGCACACCTTGACTAGAAGAGGGAAACGGTTGGTCGGATAGGTTCATGAGATATAGGAAACACGCAAATATGGGAAAAACGCAAATATGGGAAAAACGCAGAAATAGGAATAACGCAAATATGGTTATATCGCAAATATTGGGAAAACGAAAATATCGAAAAACGCAAATATGGGGAAAATGCAAATATTGGTAAATCGTAAATTGGGAAAAAAACAAATTTCGGAAGGATTCAAGTATGGGAAAAACGCAAGTATGGGGAAGATGCAAGTATGGGGAAGACGCATGTATGGGGAAGACGCAAGTATGGGGAAGACGCTAGTTTGGGGAAGATGGTAGTGTGGGGAACACACAAGTATGGGGTAGACGCAAGAATGGGGGAACACCAATATGGGAAAACACAAATAAGTGAAAAACGCAAAAATGGGAAGACGCAAATATGGGAAAAACACAAATATGGGATAGCGCAAGTATGGGAAAATCTCAAATATGGGGAAAACGCAAATAACGGAAATACGCAAATATGGGAAAATCGAAATATGTGAAAAACGCAAAATATGGGAAAAACGAAAAGCTGGGAAAAACGCAGATATGGGAGAAACGCAAATATAGGCAAAACGCAAAAATGGGAAAACGCAATTATGTTATAAACTCAAATATTGGGATAAACGCAAATATGGGAAAGCTCAAATATTGGATGAACGCAAATATGTTACAAACGCAAATATGGGACGAACACAAATATGGGAAAAACGCAAATATGGAAAAAGTCAAATATGGGAAAAATGCATGTATGGGAAGAACGCAAATATGGGTTAAACGCAAATATAGGATAAACGCAAATTTGGGAAAAACGCAATAATAGGAAAAACGAAAATATGGAAAAAACGCAAATATGGGAAAAACGCAAATAAAGGAAGACGCAAATTTGGGAAAAACGCAAATATGGAAAAATTTCAAAGATGGGAGAAACGCTAATATGGGAAAAACGCAAATATGAGAAAAA
Source organism: Schistocerca americana (assembly GCF_021461395.2). Lineage (NCBI taxonomy): Eukaryota > Metazoa > Arthropoda > Insecta > Orthoptera > Acrididae > Schistocerca > Schistocerca americana. The sequence goes on along the minus strand of NC_060129.1, from coordinate 103,369,262 downwards.
CACAAATATGGGATAAACAGAAATATAGGGATATACGCAAATATGGAATAAACGCAAATATGGGAAAAACTCAAATATGGGAATAACGCAAATATGAGAGAAACGCAAATATGGGAAAAACGCAAATATGGGGAAAACGCAGATTGGGGAAATCACAGATACGGGAAAAACGCAGATATGGGACAAACTCTGATATGGGACAAACGCAGATATGGGCCAACGCAGATATGGGACAAACGCCGATATGCGACAAACGCAAATTTGGGAAAAACGCATATGTGGGGAAGATGCACATGTATGAGAAATGTGAATGTGGGACAAATGCAAATGTTGGACAAATGCAAATTTAGGGCAAACGCAAATGTTTCACAATCGCAAATATCAGACAAACGCAAATATGGGAGAAGAGAATTTTGTGGCACACCTTGAGTAGAAAAAGGAAATGGTTGGTAGCATGGGTTCATGATTAATGGGCAAAAAGCAAAAAAGGGAAAAACGCAAATATGGGAAAAACGGAACTATTGGAAAAACGTAAATATGTGAAAAACACAATTATGGGAGAATCGGAAATATGGGAGAAACGTAAAAATGGGAGAAATGCAAAAATTGGAAAAACGCAAATATGCGAAAAACGCAAATATGGGAAAAAGGCAAATATGGGAAAAACGCAAATATGGGAAAAACGAAAATATGGGAAAAACAAAAATATGGGTAAAACGCAAATATGGGAAAAACACAAATATGGGATAAACGCAAATATTGGAATAAACGCAAATACAGGATAAACGCAAATATAGGATAAACGCAACTATGGGGAAAACGCAAATAATGGAAATACGCAAATATTGGAAAATCGCAAATATGTGAAAAACGCAAATATGGGAAAAACGAAAAGGTGGGAAAAACGCAAATATCGGAGAAAGGCTAATATAGGTAAAACACAAATATGGGAAAAACGCAAATATGGGGTAAACTCAAATATTGGGATAAACATTAATATCGGATAAACGCAAATATGAAATCAACTCAAATATGGAAATAATGCAAATATAGGAAAATCGCAAATATGGGAGAAACGCAGATATGGTAAAAACGCAAGTATGGCAAAAATGCAAATATGGGAAAAACTTAAATATCGTAAATACGTATATATGGTAACAACGCATATATGTGAAAGGTGCATATATGGGAAAAATGCATACATTGGAAAAATGCATATATGGAAAAAACGCATATATGGGAAAACTCTATGTTGGAAAAACGCACATATGGGGAAAACGCATATATGTGATAATCGCAAATATAGGAAAAACACAATATGGGAAAAACCCAAATATGGGAAAATCGCAAATTTGGGAAAACGCAAATATGGGAAAAACACAAATATGTTGAAACGGAAATATGGGAGAAGAGAAATGTGAGGCACAACTTGACTAAAAGAAGGAATCGGTTGGTAGCATGGGTTCATGAGTGATGAAACATCTCAAATATGGGAGAAGGCAATTTAGTGTTACACCTTGACTAGAAGAAGGAAACAGCTGGTAGGATAGGTTCATGAGATATATGAAACACTCAAAAATGGGAAAAACGCGAATATGGGAAAAACGAAAATATGGGAAAAAAGCTAATATTGGAAAACCGCTAATAAGGGAGAAACACAAACATGGGAAACACGCAAATATGCGAAAAAAGCAAATTGGGTAAAACACAAATATGGGATAAACACAAATATGGGATGAACGCAAATATGGGGAAACGCAAATATGGGAGAAGAGAAATGTGGGGCACAACATGACTAAAAGAAGGAATCGGTTGGTAGCATGGGTTCATGAGTGATGGAACATCTCAAATATGGGAGAAGAGAATTTAGAGGCACACCTTGACTAGAAGAAGGAAACGGGTAGTAGGATAGGTTCATGAGATATAGGAAACACGCAAATATGGGAAAAACGCAAATATGGGAAAATCGAAAATACGGGAAAAACGCAAATATTGGAGAAACGCAAATAAGGGTAACACGCAAATATGGGAAAAACGCAAAGATGGGAAAAACGCAAATATTGGGTAATCGCAAATATGGGAAAACCGCAAATATGGGTAAAACGCAAGTATGGGATAAACGCAAATATGGGATAAACGCAGATATTGGCAGAAACGCAAATTTGGGATAAACGCAAATATGAGAAAAACGCAGAAATAGGAAAAACGCAAATATGGTTAAATCGCTATTGTGGGGAAAACGCAAATTATATGGGAAAAACGCTTATATGGAAAAAACTCATACATCGGAAAAACACATATATTAGAAAAAGCGCAAATATCAGAAAATCGCAAATATCGGATGATCACAAATATCGGAAAATCGCAAATATCGGAAAAACGCAAATATGGGAAAATCGCATATATGGGAAAAACGCAACTATGGGAAAACTCAAACATGGGAAAAACGCAAATATGGGAAATACGCAAATATAGGAAAAACACTAATATGGGAAAAACGCAAATATGGAAAAACGCATATATGGTAAAAACGCTTATATGGGAAAAATGCATATATGGGAAAAACGCATATATGGGAAAAACGCATATATGGGATAAACTCATATATTGGAAAAACGCAATAATGGGGAAAAAGAATGTATGGGAAAAACGCAAATATCGGAAAAACGCAAATATGGGGTAAATGCAAATATTGGAAAAACGTAAATATGAGAAAAAAACAAATTTCAGAAGGAATCAAGTATGGGAAAAACGCAAGTATAGGGAAGATGCAAGTGTGGGGAAGATGCAAGTATGGGGAAGACACAACTATGGGGAAGACGTAACTTTGGGGATGATGGTAGTATGGGGAACACGAAAGTATGGGAAAGATGCAAATATGGGGAAGACGCTAGTATGGGGAACACGCAAGTATGGGGTAGACGCAAGAATTAGGGAGACACAAATATGGGAAAATGCAGATATGTGAAAAACGCAAAAATGGAAAGACGCAAATATGGGAAAACACAAATACGGGATAATGCAAGTATGGGAAAAACTCCAATATGGGAGATGAGAAGTAAGGGACACAACTTGACTAAAAGAAGGAATTGGTTGGTAGCATGGTACTGAGCTGTTGGCTTCATACAATGATGAAGATATCTATCTTCTTGACACTCGTTCTACGACAGGAACAGAATTTATCCATAAGTATGAAGGTCACAGGAACAATGCTACTGTGAAAGGTGTTGGTTTCTTTGGACCTCGAAGCGAATTTGTGGTCTCTGGATCGGACTGTGGAAATATTTATTTCTGGGAGAAGCATACAGAGGCAATTGTACAATGGATGTGTGGAGATGAAAATGGTGTGGTGAATTGTCTTGAGCCACATCCTCAGATTCCAGTTATTGCTACAAGTGGGTTAGATGATGATGTGAAGATTTGGGTTCCATCTTGTGAGCGAGTGCCTGCCATGACAGGTCTTAAGTCTGTTCTGCAGCGCAACCGCCGAGCAAGAGAAGAAGAAAGTGGTCGCGATCCAGACAGTTTTGACGGCCAGATGTTGTGGATTCTGTGGCGACACATTCGTCAAACTGAGAGGCGTAGAGGCCGTGCCCGAGGCACACGAGAGCAGCAGCAGGACGAGATGGGAGATAGCTACTCTTCAGACGACTCGAGCAACAGCTCAGATGGCGACCGTGATCGCCGCTTGCAGTGTTCTCCTTCGTAGTTGGCACCAGCAGCAGTTGACTGCCCCCCATCCCTATGTCGTGCCATCTGAACCCAGCAAAATTAATTTCCTCTTCCTTATAAGTGGACATGGAGTCCCTGGCTTCTCAACTCCCATCTTGTTAGCTCTGTAATCCTTCAATAGGATTCCTGTAATATACATTCATTCTTTGATGAGTGATGGAAAATAGCAAATATGGGAGAAGAGAATTTAGTGGCACACCTTGACTAGAAGAAGGAAACGGTTGGTAGGATAGGATCATGAGATATGGGAAAAACGCAAATATGGGAAAAACGTAAATATAGGAAAAACGTAAAAATGGGAAAAACAAAAATATGGGTAAAACGCAAATACGGGAAAAACGCAAATACGGGATAAACTCAAATATTGGAATAAACGCAAATATGGGATAAACCCAAATATGGGAAAAATGCAAATATGGGGAAAACGCAAATAAGGGAAATACGCAAAAATGGGAAAATCGCAAATATGTGAAAAACGCAAATATGGGAAAAACGAAAAGCTGGGAAAAACGCAAATATGAGAGAATCGCATATATAGGTAAAACGCAAATATGGGAAAAACGCAAATATGGGATAAACTCAAATATTGGGATAAACGCTAATATGGGATAAACGCAAATATGAAAAGAACTCAAAAATGGAAATAACGCAAATATGGGAAAATCGCAGATATGGAAAAAACGCAAGTATGGCAAAAACGCAAGTATGGGAAAAACCCATATGTGGGAAACATGCAAGTATGGGAAAAAAACAAATATTGGAAAAACACAAATATTGGAGAAACACACATATGGAAAAAAACATATATGGCAATAACGCAAATGTGGGAAAAACGCAAATATGGGAAAATCGCAAATATGTGAAAAACGCAAATATGGGAAAAACGAAAAGCTGGGAAAAACGAAAATATGAGAGAATCGAAAATATAGGTAAAACGCAAATATGGGAAAAACACAAATATGGGATGAACTCAAATATTGGGATAAATGCTAATATGGGACAAACGCAAATATGAAAAGAACTCAAAAATGGAAATAATGCAAATATGGGAAAAACGCAGATATGGGAAAAACGCAAGTACGGGAAAAACGCAAGTATGGGAAAAACGCATATGTGGGAAACATGCAAATATGGGAAAAACACAAATATTGGAAAAACACAAATATTGTAAAAAACATACATAGGGAAAAAACGCATATCTGGGAATAATGCAAATGTGGGAAAAACGCAAATATGGGAAAAACGCAAATATGGGATTAACGCAAATATGGGAAAAATGCAAATATAGGAAAAACACAAATAGGGGAAGCACGAAAATGTGGAAAAGACGCAATTATGGGAAAAACTCATATATGGGAATAACGCAATTATGGGAAAAACGCAAATATGGGAAAAACGCAGATTTGAGAAAAACGCAAATATGGCAAAAACGTAAATATGGGAAACACACAAATATGGGAAAATCACAAAAATTGGAAAAACACAAATTTTGGAAATATGCACATATGGAAAAACGCAAATATGGGAATAACGCAAATATGGGAAAAACGCAACAATGGGAAAAACGCAAATATGGCGAAAACGCAGATATGGGGAAATCACAGATATGGGAAAAATGCAGATATGGGAGAAACTCAGATATGGGACAAACGCAGATATGGGCCAACGCAGATATGGGACAAATGCTGATATGCGACAAACGCAAATTTGGGAAAAACGCAAATGTGGGGTAGATGCAAATGTATGACAAAACCGAATGTGGGACAAACGCAAATGTGGGACAAACGCATATGTAGGACATACACAAATGTTTCACAAACGCAAGTATCAGACAAAAGCAAATATGGGAGAAGAGAATTTTGTGGCACACCTTGAGTGGAAGAAGGAAATGGTTGGTAGCATGGGTTCATGATTAATGGGCAAGAAGCAAAAAAGGGAAAAACGCAAATATGGGAAAAACGGAAGCATGGGAAAAACGAAAATATGTGAAAAACACAATTATGGGAGAATCGCAAATATGGGAGAAACGTAAAAATGGGAGAAATGCAAATATGGGAAAAACGACATTATGGGAAAACGCAAATATGTAAAAACGCAAATATGGGAAAAATGGAAATATTGGAAAAATACAAATATGGGAAAAACACTAATGTGGGAGAAACGCAAATAACGTAAATATGCATATATGGTAAAAACGAGTATATGGGAAAGGTGCATATATGGGAAAAAAGCATATATTGGAAAAATGCATATATGGAAAAAACGCATATATGGGAAAAAACTCATATGTTGGTAAAACGCATCTATGGGAGAAACGCAGATATGGGAAAATCGCAAATATAGGAAAAACGCAAATATGGGAAAAACCCAAATATGGGAAAAACGCAAATATGGGAAAACGCAAATATGGGAAAAACACAAATATGGGGAAACGGAAATATGGGAGAAGATAAATGTAGGGCACAACTTGACTAAAAGAAGGAATCGGTTGGTAGATGGGTTCATGAGTGATGGAACTTCTCAAATATGGGAGAAGTGCATTTAGTGGCACACCTTGACTAGAAGAAGGAAACGGCTGGTAGGATTGGTTCATGAGATATAGGAAACACGCAAATATGGGAAAAACGCAAATATGGGAAAAACGAAAATATGGGAAAATCGCAAATATTGGAAAAACGCTAATAAGGGAGAAATGCAAACATGGGAAAAACGCAAATATACGAAAAACGCAAATAAGGGGAAAACGTAAAGATGGGAACAACGCAAATATGGGAAAAACGCAAATATGGGAAAACACAAATATGGGATAAATGCAAACTCGGGAAAAACGCAAATATGGGAGAAGAGAAATGTGGGGCACAACATGACTAAAAGAAGGAATTGGTTGGTAGCATGGGTTCATGAGTGATGGAACATCTCAAATATGGGAGAAGTGAATTTAGTGGCACACCTTGACTAGAAGAGGGAAACGGTTGGTAGGATAGGTTCATGAGATATAGGAAAAACACAAATATGGGAAAATCGCAGATATGGGAAAAACGCAAGTATGGCGAAAACGCAAATATGGGAAAAACACAAATATCTTAAATACGTATATATGGTAAAAACACGTATATGTGAAAGGTGCATATATGGGAAAAATGCTTATATTGGAAAAATGCATATAGGGAAAAAACGCATATATGGGAAAAAGTCATATTTTGGAAAAACGCATACATGGGAAAAACGCATATATTGGAAAATCGCAAATATAGGAAAAACCCGAATATGGGAAAAACGCAAATATGGGAAAACGCAAATAAGGGAAAAACACTAATATGGGGAAACGGAAATATGGGAGAAGAGAAATGTGAGGCACAACTTGACTAAAAGAAGGAATCGGTTAGCAGCATGGGTTCATGAGTGATGGAACATCTCAAATATGGCAGAAGAGAATTTAGTGGCACACCTTGACTAGAAGAAGGTAATGGCTGGTAGGAGTGGTTCAGGAGATATAGGAAACACGCAAATATGGGAAAAACGCAAATATGGGAAAAACGAAAATATGGGAAAAACGCAAATATTGGAAAAACGCTAATAAGGGAGAAATGCAAACATGGGAAAAACGCAAATATACGAAAAACGCAAATAAGGGGAAAACGTAAAGATGGGAAAAACGCAAATATGGGAAAACGCAAATATGGGTAAAACACAAATATGGGATTAATGCAAACTTGGGAAAAACGCAAATATGGGAGAAGAGAAATGTGGGGCACAACATGACTAAAAGAAGGAATTGTTTGGTAGCATGGGTTCATGAGTGATGGAACATCTCAAATATGGGAGAAGTGAATTTAGTGGCACACCTTGACTAGAAGAGGGAAACGGTTGGTAGGATAGGTTCATGAGATATAGGAAACATGCAAATATGGGAAAAACGCAAATATGGGAAAAACGCAGAAATAGGAATAACGGAAATATGGTTAAATCGCAAATATTGGGAAAACGCAAATATCGGAAAAACGCAAATATGGGGAAAATTCAAATATTGGAAAATCGTAAATTGGGAAAAAGACAAATTTCGGAAGGAATCAAGTATGGGAAAAACGCAAGTATGGGGAAGATGCAAGTATGGGGAAGACGCAAGTATGGGGAAGACGCAAGTATGGGGAAGACGCTAGTTTGGGGAAGATGGTAGTGTGGGGAACACACAAGTATGGGGTAGACGCAAGAATGGGGGAACACCAATATGAGAAAACGCAAATAAGTGAAAAACGCAAAAATGGGAAGACGCAAATATGGGTAAAACACAAATATGGGATAGCGCAAGTATGGGAAAAACTAAAATATGGGGAAAACGCAAATAACGGAATTACGCAAATATGGGAAAATCGAAATATGTGAAAAACGCAAAATATGGGAAAAACGAAAAGCTGGGAAAGACGCAGATATTGGAGAAACGCAAATATAGGTAAAACGCAAATATGGGAAAAACGCAATTATGGGATAAACTCAAATATTGGGATAAACGCAAATATGGGAAAGCTCAGATATGGGATGAACGCAAATATGTTACAAACGCAAATATGGGACAAACACAAATATGGGAAAAACGCAAATATGGAAAAAGTCAAATATGGGAAAAATGCATGTATGGGAAGAACGCAAATATGGGTTAAACGCAAATATGGGATAAACGCAAATTTGGGAAAAACGCAAAAATAGGAAAAACGAAAATATGGAAAAAACGCAAATATGGGAAAAACGCAAATAAAGGAAGACGCAAATTTGGGAAAAACGCAAATATGGGAAAATGGCAAAGATGGGAGAAACGCTAATATGGGAAAAACGCAAATATGAGAAAAACACAAATATGGGATAAACAGAAATATAGGGATAAACGCAAATATGGAATAAACGCAAATATGGGAAAAACTCAAATATGGGAATAACGCAAATATGAGAGAAACGCAAATATGGGCAAAACGCAAATATGGGAAAAACGAAAAGCTGGGAAAAACGCAAATATCGGAGAAAGGCAAATATAGGTAAAACACAAATATGGGAAAAACGCAAATATGGGCTAAACTCAAATAATGGGATAAACACAAATATCGGATAAACGCAAATATGAAAACAACTCAAATATGGAAATAACGCAAATATAGGAAAAACGCAAATATGGGAGAAACGCAGATATGGTAAAAACGCAAGTATGGCAAAAATGCAAATACGGGAAAAACGCAAATATCGTAAATACGTATATATGGTAACAACGCATATATGTGAAAGGTGCATATATGGGAAAAATGCATATATCGGAAAAATGCATATATGGAAAAAACGCATATATGGGAAAACTCTATGTTGGAAAAACGCACATATGGGGAAAACGCATATATGTGAAAATCGCAAATACAGGAAAAACACAATATGGGAAAAACCCAAATATGGGAAAATCGCAAATTTGGGAAAATGCAAATATGGGAAAAACACAAATATCTTGAAACGGAAATATGGGAGAAGAGAAATGTGAGGCACAACTTGACTAAAAGAAGGAATCGGTTGGTAGCATGGGTTCATGAGTGATGAAACATCTCAAATATGGGAGAAGGCAATTTAGTGTTACACCTTGACTAGAAGAAGGAAACGGGTGGTAGGATAGGTTCATGAGATATAGGAAACTCGCAAATATTGGAAAAACGCAAATATGGGAAAAACAAAAATATGGCAAAAACGCAAATATTGGACAAACGCAAATAAGTGAAACACGCAAACATGGGGAAATCACAAATATGCGAAAAATGCAAATATGGGAAAAACGCAAAGATGGGAAAAACGCAAATATTGGGATATCGCAAATATGGGAAAACCGCAAATATGGGTAAAACGCAAATATGGGATAAACGCAAATATGGGATATATGCAGATATTGGGATAAACGCAAATATGGGATAAACGCAAATATGGGAAAAACGCTGAAATAGGAAAATCGCAAATATGGTTAAATCGTAAAATATGGGTAAACACAAATATCGGAAAATCGGAAATATGGAGTTAATGCAAGTATGGGAAAAACGTAAATATGGGAAAAAACAAATTTGGGAAGAATCAAGTATGGGAAAAAGGCAAGTCTGGGGAAGATGCAAGTATGGGGAAGACGCAAGTATAGGGAAGACGCAAGCATGGGGAAGACGCTTCTTTGGGGAAGATGGTAGTATGGGGAACACGCAAGTATGGGGAAGACGCAAGTACGGGGAAGACGCAAGTATGGGGAAGACGCAAGTACGGGTAACACGCCAGTATGGGGTAGACACAAGAATGGGGGAGACACAAATATAGGAAATCGCAAATATGGGAAAATCGCAAATATGTGAAAACCGCAAATATGGGAAAAACGAAAATCTGGGAAAAACGCAAATATGCGAGAATCGCAAATATAGGTAAAATGCAAATATGGGAAAAACGCAAATATGGGATAAACTCAAATATTGGGATAAACGCTAATATGGGATAAACGCAAACATGAAAACAACTCAAAAATGGAAATAACGCAAATATGGGAAAAACGCAGATATGGGAAAAACGCAAGTATGGCAAAAACGGAAATATGTGAAAAACGCATATATGGGAAACATGCTAATATGGGAAAAACACAAATATTGGAAAAACACAAATATTGGAAAAAACACACATATGGAAATAACGCATATATGGGAATAACGCAAATGTGGGAAAAACGCAAATATGGGAAAAACGCAAATATTGAATTAACGCAATTACGGGAAAAACGCAAATATAGGAGAAACACAAATAGGGGAAACACGCAAATGTGGGATAGACGCAATTATGGGAAAAACTCATATATGGGAATAACGCAATTATGGGAAAAACGCAAATGTGGGAAAAAAGAAGATTTGAGAAAACGCAAATATGGCAAAAACGTAAATATGGGAAACACGCATATATGGGAAAATCTCAAATATTGGAAAAACACAAATTTTGGAAATTCGCAAATATGGAAAAAACGCAAATATGGGAATAACGCAAATATGGGAAAACGCAGCAATGGGAAAAACGCAAATATGGCGAAAACACATGCAACGTCCCCTTTCAACAATTTTTACATGACTGTGCTTAAACTGACACACAATGTTTTTAGCGCAACGCAATCTGACTTTCAGAATTCTCTACAAAAGAATGGCCCTGACTAACATTAAACTATACCTTTCACAAATCACTTACCTCACAAAAATCTTCGCTGCTCAAGCTACTGCAATACAGCAAGCGCCACTACTGCCAGCTAAATAAAAGATTCAAACTACTAAAGGCACTAACTACTGATAGGGATAGTTAGCAAATGAAAGATATTAATAGAGAACAATCAATGTATTTACCTTAATATCATCACAAGTCATAATATATATATCAGTTCATGACAAATTGCAAACCTCCGCCATCTCTCTCCCCACATCCACCACTGCTGGCGGCTCACCACCAACTGCGCAAACAGAACAGAATTGTAAACAACTTTACAAAGAAAATAATATATTATTAATGCAACTTATATTTGAGGATAACAGTATTCCTCCTCATAGTGAATATAGCTTAGTATTAGAAGAGAGAAAAAATTCTATGAAACAGTACACAGAGAGAGGAAGAAAACAAATACTCAAGGGTACACAAACACATAGTGGGATAACACCAATAGGAAAGGACAGGGTTCGTTTTCAGTGTAACATTTGGTACTGCAGTCCAACCCAAAACTTCATATATCTTTCCTCTTATTTCATCCTTTGTTTCCACCAAAAAAAATTCTATCTAAGCATGCTTTCTGTATTTATATGTTCACACATTTCTTACCTCAACATTTATTTCCAAGAAAATCCTACCTAAACCTGTTTTCTCAATGCATTTCTTCCAATTCATCGCAACTCATTCTCTTAGAGGCTACCCCCTCTTAAGCTAACTTAAATCTACTGAGCTCAGATGCTAAACTAAGGAACGAGGCAATGCAGCAGCACAAAACAATTAACACAAGCAGCAATGACAAAAAATACAGATTGGCAAAGCTAGCAGCAGCAAATGTAATAACTTATATCAAAACATGACATAGCTCAAGCAGAAAAAATATTACACTAAACAACAATGCAGATAAGGGAAATGTATATTCACATCTTAATGTCTATGTAATTAAAGTGGTGCACCACAAATTATTCTACAAAAGAAATTACCAAGTACTTGAAAAGAAAATTATAGATGCAGTTACTGGTACTAGTTCCTTCTTATTGTTCTTTCCTTTCCAAGAGCTCCTTTATCGAAGAATGTGGGTCATAAAATAATTATTTAATAGATCTGTTGACAGAAAGTGTTCACATTAGCAAATGCATTTTATTTTATAAAAGCAATGCTGCAACACAGCTGGAAACCAGATGTCAAATGAAATAAGCAACTATGAAAAGCAAAGCATAAAAATATCATTCAGTAGTCATGTGACATTTCATAAGTTAGTAGCTCTCAACTCTCGTAGAAAGACGATTGTCGTAATCAGGTGTGCAGATGTACGAATATTTCCCATCAATTCATAAGCATTTCAGTAATTAGCACAAAGTGCGAGTAATCATATGTTTTCAAGTAACGAGGGTGTCGCATTAGCGATGAAAGGCACACCCTAATGGCTTGTTCTCCAGGTGTTTGACACGTCCCACGTCCCCTTTTTTTTCTACCTGTGCCGCTGAAAAGGGCTCGCAATAATGGCTTTTTCTCCAGGCGTCTGACAGCTGGGTGCCCGCGACGCATTACGTGCGGGTGGTCACTTAACTTTCTTACGGAAATATTTACCGCTACAGTGACAGCCTCACATAAAAATATTTCACAGTTCAAGAATTAGCGTTGCAAATCTGTAGAAACAAAATGCTATTTATATAACAGTGTCCAAAAAATGTTCAGTGGCATTGTGATACATTCACACATGATTCACACATGTCATAACTCTTAAAGTACGATTCTTGGTTTCCAACATCCTGTTTCCCAAGTCAAGAGTCCCGACCCACTATTCATTACTCCTTACCTTATTACACATATACGTATCCATCGACACTCGTCAATATTTCGTCATTATAAATATGAAGCATAATCATATAACTCATATAGCCTCAGCCTATTAATCGTAAACATACCTCAGCAGCATAATACACATCGTCGTCGTAAAAATAACATCATAACACCTCAGTCAAATCTCAAAATCTTCGTAGCTTCCTCCAATAATTAAAAAATTCTCTGCTCATGTCAAAAGTGTCATCTGCCTCAAACGTACTTTAAAATCATGCTCCCTTACCAAATACATCATTCAAAGCTCTCATAGTATCACAACGGTTCCGAAAAAATATGAACAGTTTACAAAGTACAGACAAAATACAGTTTCATAAGTGTGAAGTTACCCAACTGTGTAATTGCGTAAACATGTGTCACAGATGTAGTAAAAAATGTTTCTTTCTCTGTTAAATGATCAGATAGCTGTGTAATTTGAGTGTTAGAAAAATATGGTACCGATGTGTAAAGTTGTATAAGCAAATACCATATTAGCTAGGGTTCCTTGTGCTTGCCAAACACATGGTACACAAAGTAGGCGTGTACCCCCCTGAGGATTAATGTAATTATACCCTCAGGTGTTACAGATTACAGCAATGGAATGAAATGTATCACTGAAAACTTTCTTTGTAATTCAAAAATCTTTAAAAATAAATGTTTTAAGTACAAAATTGATCACTCAAATACATGTACTGTAGCGCTAAATGTGCATATTTTTGTAAGATAATCTCTGTGAAAGTGTCGTAGTTATTTTCCTCCAAAAGCTAAGTTTTGCAGAAGCCAATGTACTTACCTCATGATAAACAAAAGTGAAATGCTTTGCGTAGAGATATCTTAGTTATTACGCTTATTGTTGTGATGATGAAAGTACTGTGCTGTAACGTATTGTTGTGCTATGGAAAAGGCTGTCTCCTTGTAGCTATACCACAAAAGTTACTACTAAAACATGTTTTACTTTCCAGAATAATACAGAAAAACTGTGCAGATATAAAACAGAAACACTGCAAAAGCAACATTGTAAATTGTCACTCATCAGTAGCGTCGTGATATAGTCGTGTAGCTGTCAAATAAACTAACCACTGTGCCATCTGGTATCTCTCAGAAAGCACCTTGAATCCATAATGTATTTGCAAGTAAACCAAAATGTTGCATTAAAATCTCATTAGCAGTACCAGATATAATGTTATTTTTCTCGGAGCCAGCCGGCGCACGTGTATGCCTGCCGTGCGAGTCATTGTCTGTCTCTTTGTTGCCGCGCGTCGTTACTGGGATTAGGAGGCCTACCTTCCACAAATTCGCCTTGCCGAGAGGGCCCAGCTCTGTTAGAATCCCGCCAGTTCTGATGAAATTCACGTCTGTCATTTTGTCGGTAGTCTACATAGTTTCTTTCGTGTCGGTCATGTGGTGGAGAATTTCTCCCTGAATCGTAACTGCGCGCTGAACTGTTGCGTCTGAAATTATTCTGTCTCCCTTGATAATAATAGTTCTGATTACCATATTGTCTGTTTCTATGGTTATCTCTGTCATATTCATTACTACGGAAATGCGATCTTTCTCTGTAATTATTACTACCCTGCCAACGGTTGTCATACGGGTGGTGTCTATTTTGGTCACGATTTGTGTGGTGAGAATAGCCTTGTCGCGTCCAGTTATCGTTTCTTTCATCGCGGAATTGCGACGGATGTGACCTGTAATTGTTGTGTTCCTGGTTTCGCGTTCCGCGATTGTCAGTGTCAATTTCTAATTCTTGTAACAGTCCCTGAAATGCTTCAATGTCGTCTTTGCAACGTCCTGCTAAAATAATATGTCGTAAATGTTTAGGCAGTTTGATTAAGCAAATGCGGATGAGTTCTGAGGGGCTGTATGGGTTTGACAGGTACTGATTCTTGTGCAACATGTCTTCAAAATATTTCACAAGACTGGAAAATTCAGATTGTTCGAAATGTTTCATCATTATGATGCTATATTTTACCCGGTCTTGTGTAGCTTGAGACCAATATGCTGAGAGGAAGGCATGATAAAAATCTCCTTCACTGTGACAATCGTGAATTACCGATCGCATACTTATAGCTGCTTCATTCTCCAAGTAGCCACACATAAATTCTAATCTGTGTTCTAACGACCAGTTGGGAGGAAAACAATGCGAGAATTGATGGAGCCATGCTTGTGGATGAATGTCATTGCCAGAATTCTTAAATGTTTTGAATTTACGTGTAGTAATGAACAGCTTATAGTCAAAATCATCATGTCGGCGAGTAGCATGTCGGTCATTGTTACTTCGTTTCGGCGGTTCCATCTCAAAATTCGGTGTAGCTTGCCAATTTCTTTCATAATTACCGAAATGCCCTGTGTTATTATTTTGTGGCTTTTGCGTATTTCTAAGTTCCTCTTCCCGTGTTGGAGCGCGAGTGTCTTCTGAAATACGTAATTCTTGTATTACCTGTGTCAGCTGATCTTGTACTTCCCGGATTTCTCTTTGGTGTTGCGTATCAATTTGATTCAGATTTTGTTTCAGTTTCCTAATTTGTTCGCTCTGTTCTGTGTCATTAAAGACTACCGGTTTTGCGTCATTCAGATTATCATCTACCTTCGTAGATAAATTATTTAGCTGATCCGAAAGTTCAACTACTTTCTCTGATAATGAACACATTTCCTCAGTGTGTTTTTCTGAACCAAGTTTCAGAGTGTCCATTTGTGTTGAAATCGAATCTACTGTGTCCTTTAAGTTATCCTGAGTTTTTGCAAGTTGCGTAACCGAATCGGTAGATGCAACTGAGTCAAATTTAGCTTGCAAGGTCTCATGATTTTCATGAACAATAATTTGCAGTTCTTTTATGGCTGCTTCGTGATTCTGTAATGCATTTTCATGCCGCGAAAAAATAGGTTGAAAATGCTCACAAATTTGTGTTTTTACGTCATTACAGACTTTTTGACATTTAGATTCAATGTTATGTAACTCAGTAGTTAAATCTTCACGTGTTTGTTCAAGTGTGGTGTCTAACTTTTGAAGATTTTGTTCCATTGTGTCTAACTGTTGCTGTGTTTGTCTCTGATGTTGTTCCATTGTGTCTAACTTTTTAAGATTTTGTTCCACTGTGTCTAACTTTCGAAGATTTTGTTCCATTGTGTCTAACTTTTTAAGATTTTGTTCCACTGTGTCTAACTTTCGAAGATTTTGTTCCATTGTGTCTAACTTTTGAAGCTTTTGCTGTGTTTGTCCCATTTGCTGTATTAATTGTAATAACAATGCACTGGTGTCTGGAACATGTTCCTCAGTGCTTTTCGGCAGTGAATTTGCACCGGCAACATTCACATTTTGACAAGCTGAAAATGTGTCCTGACATATTTGAGAAAACGGTGAGGAACCAAAACCTGAATCTACAGTATTTGCGAGATTGTTTCCTGTCATTTCGGATTCCTGAGGCGAGCTGTTGCCGACCGATCGTTCGATAATGCGTCCCTCTTCACTAATTGTTTCACTGTCCACGCCATTGTTTGCCGCCCGCTCCATTTCCCTATTCACAATTACCAAATTACTACTTTGAACATCAGTTAATTCATTACTCGGTGGCGCTAACACACTGCTTTCATTTTCACTGTCATTTCTCAGTTTACTTTGGAGCCTAGTATTACGTTTTTCACACGCCATAATTGTCACAATATTTCACACGACAACGCAGAAAAGCACAATTTGAAGATCAAAAATAAGAGAACACATTAACATAGCACTGAAAATAATATCTAGTTAATTGCAGCTGCGAAATACTTGGTGCAAATCTACATGCATGCCACAACTGTTTTACTGTACAACAATGAAAAACTACAACTACAAAGGAAATTCTCTCTACAATTACGCGCTAGCAATAAACAAAAGCTACACTAAATACACAAACTACAAGAAAAAATCAGAAGATTCCAGTGAGGTATCCTAGGCTAAGGGTCGACATATGCAACGTCCCCTTTGAACAATTTATACACGAGACTGTGCTTAAACTGACACACAATGTTTTTAGCGCAACGCAATCTGACTTTCAGAATTCTCTACAAAAGAATGGCCCTGACTAACATTAAACTATACCTTTCACAAATCACTTACCTCACAAAAATCTTCGCTGCTCAAGCTACTGCAATACAGCAAGCGCCACTACTGCCAGCTAAATAAAAGATTCAAACTACTAAAGGCACTAACTACTGATAGGGATAGTTAGCAAATGAAAGATATTAATAGAGAACAATCAATGTATTTACCTTAATATCATCACAAGTCATAATATATATATCAGTTCATGACAAATTGCAAACCTCCGCCATCTCTCTCCCCACATCCACCACTGCTGGCGGCTCACCACCAACTGCGCAACGCTACGCGCTGTTCACAGCCAGCTGCCTAACACTACAATGGCGAGTATTACAACAATGCAAAGCAGCCACAGACTGCACACAGCACAGCCAGTGATTGTCATACAGAGGTGGCGTTACCAATAAAAAACCTAAACAGCCTACTTACATAGAGAAAACATAAACAGCCTACTTACATAGAGAAAACATAAACAGCCTACTTACACACAGATATGGGGAAATCACAGATACGGGGAAAATGCAGATATGGGACAAACTCAGATATGGGACAAACACAGATATGGGTCAACGCAGATATGGGACAAACGCCGATATGCGACAAACGCAAATTTGGGAAAAAAGCAAATGTGGGGTAGATGCAAATGTATGACAAATGCGAATGTGGGACAAACGCAAATGTGGGACAAACGCATATGTAGGACAAACGCAAATGTTTCACAAACGCAAATATCAGACAAAAGCAAATATGGGAGAAGAGAATTTTGTGGCACACCATGAGTAGAAGAAGGAAATGGTTGGTAGCATGGGTTCATGATTAATGGGCAAAAAGCAAAAAAGGGAAAAACGCAAATATGGGAAGAACGGAAGTATGGGAAAAACGAAAATATTTGAAAAACTCAAATATGGGAATAATGCAAGTATGGGAGAAACGTAAATATGGGAGAAATGCAAATATGGGGAAAACGCAGATATGGGGAAATCACAGATACGGGAAAAACGCAGATATGGGACAAACTCAGATATGGGACAAACGCAGATTTGGGCCAATGCAGATATGGGACAAACGCCGATATGCGACAAACGCAAGTTTGGGAAGAACGCATATGTGGGGTGGATGCAAATGTATGAGAAATGCGAATGTGGGACAAACGCAAATGTGGGACCTACGCAAATGTAGGGCAATTGCAGTTTCACAAACGCAAATATCAGACAAACGCAAATATGGGAGAAGAGAATTTTGTGGCACACCTTGAGTAGAAGAAGGAAATGGTTGGTAGCATGGGTTCATGATTAATGGGCAAAAAGGAAAAAAGGGAAAAACGCAAATATGGGAAAAAAGGAAGCATGGGAAAAATGTAAAATTGTGAAAAACACAATTATGGGGGAATCGCAAATATGGGAGAAACGTAAAAATGGGAGAAATGCAAAAACGGGAAAAACGCAAATATGCGAAAAACGATAATATGGGAAAAAGGCAAAGATGGGAAAAACGCAAATACGGGAAAAACGAAAATATGGGAAAAGCAAAAATATGGGTAAAACGCAAATATGAGAAAAACGCAAATAAGGGAAATATGCAAATATTGGAAAATCGCAAATATGTGAAAAACGCAAATATGGGAAAAACGAAATGCTGGGAAAAACGCATATATGGGAGAAACGCAAATATAGGTAAAACGCAAATATGGGAAAAACTCAAATATGGGGTAAACTCAAATATTGGGATAAACGCAAATATGGAATAAACGCAAATATGAAAATAACTCAAATATGGAAATAACGCAAGTATAGGAAAAACGCAAATATGGGAAAAATGCAGATATGGGAAAAACGCAAGTATGGCAAAAACGCAAATATGGGAAAAACGCAAATATCGTTAAGACGCATATATGGAAAAAACGCGTATATATGAAAGGTGCATATATGGGAATAATGCACATATTGGAAAAATACACATATGCAAAAAACCCATATATGGGAAAAACGCATATGTTGGAAAAACGCATACATGGGAAAAACGCATATATGGGAAAATCGCAAATATAGTGAAAACACAATATGGGAAAAACCAAAATATAGGAAAAAATCAAATTTGGAAAATGCAAATATGAGAAAAACACAAATATGTGGAAACGGAAATATGGGAGAAGAGAAATGTGAGGCACAACTTGACCAAAAGAAGGACTCGGTTGGTAGCATGGGTTCATGAATGATGGAACATCTCAAATATGGGAGAAGACAATTTAGCGGCACACCTTGACTAGAAGAAGGAAACGGCTGGTAGGATAGGTTCAGGAGATATAGGAAACACGCAAATATGGGAAAAACGAAAATATGGGAGAAACGAAAATATGGGAAAAACGCAAATATTGGAAAAACGCTAATAAGGGAGAAACGCTGAAACGTCCCCTTTTGAACAATTATACATGACTGTGCTTAAACTGACACACAATATTTTGTTAGCGCAACGCAATCTGACTGTCAAAATTCTCTACAAAAGAATGGCCCTGACTAACATTAAACTACACCTTTCACAAATCACTTACCTCACAAAAATCTTCGCTGCTCAAGCTACTGCAATACAGCGAGCGCCACTACTGCCAGCTAAATAGAAGATTCAAACTATGGAAGGCACTAACTACTGATAGGGATAGTCAGCAAATGAAAGATATTAATAGAGAACAAACAATGTATTTACCTTGATATCATCATATATATATATAGCAGTTCATGACAAATTTCAAAACTCTGCCATCTCTCTCCCCACATCCACCACTGCTGGCGGCTCACCTCCAACTGCGCAACGCTACGCGCTGTTCACATCCAGCTGCCGCTGCCCAACACTACAATGGCAGACAACAATGCAAACTAGACACAGACTGCACACAGCACAGCCAGTGATTTTCATACAGAGGTGGCGTTACCAGTAAAAAAACCTAAACAGCCTATAAAAACCTAAACAGCCTACTTACATAGCCCCCATGCTCCCCACAAAAAAATTTTACAAATTGGCTTTATGTAAGTAGGCTGTTTAGGTTTTTTTATATATATATTTTTTTCTTAAAAAAATTTTTTAAAGTTGCTACTAAAACATGTTTTACTTTCCAGAATAAAACAGAAAAACTGTGCAGATATAAAACAGAAACACCGCAAAAGCAACATTGTATATTGTCACTCATTAGTAGCGTCGTGATAAAATCGTGTAGCTGTCACATAAACTAACCACTGTGTCATCTGGTATCTCACAGAAAGTACTTTAAATCTAGAATATATTTTCAAGTAAACCAAAATGTTGCATTAAAATCTCATTAGCAGTACCAGTATATGTTTTAAGTATGTGAGCCTTATGGTCGTTACGTAATCGTGCCACTAACAAACAAGAATGTACGCACACAATAACGATGTGTCGTCAGTTCACTATAACAATGCATTCTTAATTTCTGTTTAAATAAGTTCTCTTGGTTCTTGACTGGATATTTAACTTCAAACATTGTTGCATATTAACAGATTCTAAGTCTGACAAAGCATACTAGTAATGTAAAGTGAAAAGTTATATGGCACAGACAAAGTTAAAAAGCAGATTATCTTTCAATAAACGGTTTTACATGTGAAATGTGGTGTAAACCTTTACTCTTACTAGTACGCAGATTTTCAACTTCAACGCAATTATCATGTGGTATAGTCGGATTCTGTAAGGTCCATTGTAAACTAGAAAGAATTTGTGACTCAAGTGTTTCTTCTTATGTGACAATGAATGAGCTTTAATGAGAACTTTCTGACCAATATACAATTTCATTGCATTTGCTTTACCGTGTAGTTTTCTCCTTTTGTCTGCTGCAGATTTTATATTTTTAAGAGCCAAATCAATTATGTCTTTGTGTCGAAGTTTACGTGTATTTGGGAAAGGTACAAGCTCTCTGATTCTGTTCGGTGGTTCTTCACTCTTTAGTACAAGAGTAGGTGGTAAAGCAGTGGAATCATGAGGCATTTCATTCAGCACATTTTGAAATAAGTGTAACTATCTGTCCCAATGCTGATGCTTTCTGTGACAATAAAGTCTGCAAGGCTTATTGATTTCTTTCATAATCCGTTCAGACGGGTTACAATGTGGTGAGTACAATGAAATAAAAACTGGTTTGATTTTATGATTCCGAAGCATGCGTGACCAAACAGCAGATCTGAATTGAGGTCCGTTATCTGAAATGACTTTAGCAACATGGCCAACTTCACGTACGAAATTTTTAACAAAAGCGTTGGATACAGATCGTCCAGTGGCTTTACGTAACGGAGTGAAAGAAACAAATTTTGAAGTAAGTTCAACAGTGACTAAAACGTACGAAAATCCATTAGATGTTCTGACAAGCGGTCCCAAGAGATCAACAGCAGCAAATTCTTTTAATTTAGAAGGAATAATAGGAAATAACGGAGCACGATGTGAGACAGTAGATGGTTTCGCCTTTTGACAAAGTTTACAAATAGACAAGACTCTTCGAATTCTCTTTTCCATATTGTTAAAATAACAAGTCGTTCGAAGAATATGATAACAGTTTCGTGGACCAAAATGTGCGTAGCTGAAATGAATGTACCAAATGAGCTTATTAACAAAATCGTCTGGAATGCAAAGTACCCATAGCTTGTCATCAACAGTGCAGCGTTTGAAGAGTATGTTGTTTCTAACCAGGTAATAATGCCGAATCTGTGTGTGTGTCTTTTCATGCCATTTGCTCTTGATGTCTTTCCAAATCGGATCTTTATCTTGTTCATGAGCAATGTCCTTTAAAGATGTGGTGATGAAGTTTTCAAAGGCGTCTTTCTGAATGTAAAGAATATTGAAATTTTTCTCGAGGTTGCCTTCTGTGTTACTTTTCTCAAGCCCAGCCGGTGCGCGTGACAGTGCGTCCGCAACAATGTTCTCCTTGCCGGGAATGTAGACTATTGTGAAGCGGAATTCTTGCAGAAACAATGCCCAACGTTTTAACCTGTCATGATTTAATTTTGAAGACATAAGAAATTGTAATGCACGATGATCACTGTATACTTTTACGTGCTTACCAGAAAGAAAGAAACGGAATTTGTTAAATGCCCAAACGATAGCCAAAGCTTCTAATTCAGTAACGGAATAATTTTTTTCAGATTTTGTTAGCACTCGGCTAGCAAAAGCAATGGTTTTCTGAACGGTAGTGTCATTTTCTATGGCTTCTTGAAATAAATGGGCACCAAGACCGACTTTAGAAGAATCCGTGCTAAGGCAGAAATCTTGTGACAGATCAGCATGAGCTAGTATTGGCGCGTTAAGTAGCGATTCTTTCAAAGAATTGAATTCCAACTGTGCTTGTTCGTCCCAGTTCCAAATAGTATGTTCTCCAGTGAGAGAACAAAGTTTTGGTGTAACAAGAATTTGCATATTCAGAAAACGACGGTAAAAATTTACGAGACCTAGAAAACTGCGGACTTGTCTTTTTGTAGATGGAACTGGAATGGCTCTGATTGCTTCTAACTTTTCAGGATCCGGCTGAATGCCTTCAGAAGAAATAATATGTCCCAAAAACTTCACTTTTGTCGTACCGAATTCAGACTTTTCCAAGTTAACTGTAATTCCTGATTCTGCAAAAATATGTAACACGCTGTTGAGGATGCGATTGTGTTGTTCCCATGAGGCTTCTGCTATCAGAATATCGTCTACATATAAGGTGATGTGACGTTTTAAGAATTCAGGTAATATGGAATTTAGCCCGCGAATGAATGCTGCTGAAGAAATGTTCAAACCAAAAGGAAGTTTCCGAAACTGATAACAAACGCCGAAACAAAGGAAAGCTGTGTATTTTCTGCATTCTGGATGAAGTTCGATCTGATAAAAGCTGGATCTGAGATCAATGGAAGACAACACTTTTACACCATTAAAATTTCGAAGAAGTTCTTCCATCGTCTGCGGCCTGTCTGTTTCAGGAATAATGACAGTATTGATTTGTCTCGAATCTAAGACAAGCCTGATCGATTCATTTTTCTTCTCAACAACATGTAACGGATTGTTGTATGAGCTTACTGCAGGCTCAATAATGCCCTCGTCAAGCATAGATTGTATTTCTGTTCTAACACGGTCCCTATAATGTGCTGGAATTACGTATGCTCTAACACAAAATTTAGTATGTTCACGAACACGAAATTGGTATTGAAATCCCTTGATTGTTCCTGTTTTGTGAGTAAAAACTGTGGAATGTGCTTGTAAAACCTCAAAAAGGTCCTGCCTATCAGTGTCATTACAATTCTCAATTGTTTGAATTTTATTCTGAATTAACTTATTAGTGTCAAATGCGCCGTCGATAACATCCCTGTCAGTACTTGCAGAATGATTGTTAGCGTCAAGTTCCGTCGAAAATTCCGAACTGTTGTCTAACAGGAGGTAAAGCCGATTAATTTCTTCGTCATGGTTTGAGAGCCAATCTTCAAATTTCAAAGCTACTGACTTACCTTCTTTTTCTAAAGTTATTTCAGCATCGTGAAAGTTTAAGATTGCTTTGTATTCATTCAAAAAGTCTACTCCCAGTATAATTTCCGTCGACAATAATGGAACAATAAGAAAGTTCATAGAGAAGCTGTGGCTTTGACAAAAGAATTCTAAGTTGGTTTGTTGGCGTACATCTACTTTTTTTCCAAAGATTGCACCTTGTAATTTAATCTTACGTAACGGAAGTGTGGGGCAATCGTTCGATTTGTTGCATTTGCTAAAGGCTGTTTCACTGATTACTGAAATGGGACTGCCAGAGTCAAGTACTGCCGTAAATTTTACGTCATTTACTGTAATGTGAATCACAGGATATCCAATGTTGTTATGTTTTACGTCGTGTTCTTGGAGTAAGATGTCCCTAATGTCTTCCATTTTTACGTAATTACTAGCTACAGCAGCTGCGTCGTCAGTTTCATAAGTACGTTTTGTGGCAGCCAGCGGTGTGAGTCATTGCCTATGGTCTCTTTGTTGGCGCGCATCGTTATTGGGGTTTGGAGACCTAACTTCTACAAATTCACCGTGACGAGAAGGCCCTGCTCTGTTTGAATCCCGCCAGTTCTGATGCAATTCAGGTCTGTCGTTACGATCACATCGTCTGTCGTCATGTCGGTAGTTCCTGTAGTTTCTTTCTTGTCGGTTAAGTGGTGGAGAATTTCTCCCTGAATCGTAACTGCGTGCTGGACCGTTACGTCTAAAGTTATTCTGTCTCCCGTAATAATAATTATTTTGGTTCCCATATTGTCTGTTTCTCTGATTGTCTCTGTGATAGTCACTACCGTGGAGAGGTGATCTTTCCTTGTAATTATTACTACTCTGCCAACGGTTGTCGTACAGGTGGTGTCTATTTTGGTCACGATTTGCGTTGTAAGAATAGACCTGTCGTGTCCAGTTATTGTTTCTGTCATCATGGAATTGTGACGGATGTGACCTGTAGTGATTGTTTTCCTGTTTTCGCATCCCGCGACTGTCTGTGTCAATTTCCAGTTCTTGTAACAGTCCCTGAAAAGCCTCAATGTCTTCTTTGCAACGTCCTGCTAAAATAATACGTCGTAAATGTTCAGGCAATTTGAGTAAGCAAATGCGGATGAGTTCTGAGGGGCTGTATGGGTTTGAAAGATACTGATTCTTATGCAACATGTCTTCAAAATATTTCACAAGACTGGAAAATTCAGATTGTTCGAAATGTTTCATCATTATGATGCCATGTTTTACTCGGTCTTGTGTGGCTTGAGACCAATATGCTGAGAGGAAGGCATGGTAAAATTCTCCTTCACTGTGGCAATCGTGAATGACCAATCGCATTCTTACAGCTGGTTCATTCTCTAAGTAGCCACACATAAATTCTAATCTGTGTTCTAACGACCAGTTGGGAGGAAAACAATGAGAGAATTGATGGAGCCATGCTTGTGGATGAATGTCGTTGCCAGAATTCTTAAATGTTTTGAATTTACGTGTAGTAATGAACAGCTTATAGTCAAAATCGTCATGTCGGCGAGTCGCATGTCGGTCATTGTTACTTCGTTTTGGCGGTTCCATCTCAAAATCCAATGCGCCTTGCCAATTTCTTTCATAATTTCCGAAGTGTCCTGTGTTATTATTTTGTGTTTGTTCCGTATTTCTATGTCCCTCTTCCCGTATTAGAGTGTGAGTGTCCTCTGAAATACGTAATTCTTGTATTACCTGCGTCAACTGATCTTGTACTTGGCGGATTTCTCTTTTGTACTGTGTATTGATTTGATTTTGGTTTTGTTTGAATTTTCTTATTTGTTCATACTCTTCTGTGTCAGTGAAGGATACAGGTCTTGTGTCATTCAGATCATCATCTACCTTTGTAGATAAGTTAGTGACCTGATCCGAAAGTTCGGCTACTTTCTCTGATAGTGTACTTATTTCCTCCATGTGTCTTTCTGAACCAATTTTCAGGGTATCTACTGTGTCCTTTAAGTTTTCCTGAGTTCTTACAAGTTGCGTAACCGAATCGGTAGATGCAACTAAGTCAATTTTAGCTTGCAAGGTCTCATCATTTTCATGAACAATAGTTTGCAGTTCTTTTATGGCTGCTTCATGATTCTGTAATACATTTTCATGACGCGAAAAAATAGGTTGGAAATGCTCACAAATTTGTGTTTTTACGTCATTACAGACCTTTTGACATTTCGATTCGATGTTGTGTAACTCAGTGGTTAAATCTTCACGTGTTTGTTCAAGTGTAGTGTCTAACTTTTTGAGATTTTGTTCCACTGTGTCTAACTTTTTGAGATTTTGTTCCACTGTGTCTAACTGTTGCTGTGTTTGTCTCTGGTGTTGTTCCATTGTGTCTAACTTTTCAAGCTTTTGTCCCATTTGTTGCATTAATTGTAATAACAATGCACTGGTGTCTGAAACATGTTCCTCAGTGCTTTTCGGCAGTGAAGTTGCACCGGCAACATTCACATTTTGACAAGCAGAAAATGCGTCTTGACTCATTTGAGAAAACGGTGAGAACCCAAAACCTGAGTCTACAGTATTTGCAAAATTGTGTCCTGTCATTCCCGATTCCTGAGGCAAGCTGTTGCCGACCGATCGATCGATAATGCGCCCCTCTTCACTAATTGTTTCACTGTCCACGCCATTGTTTGCCGCCTGCTCCATTTCCCTATGAACAGTTACCAAATTACAACTTTGAATGTCTGTTAATTCATTACTCTGCGGCGCTATCACACTGCTTTCGTCTTCACTGTCATTTCTCAGTTTACTTTGGAGCCTAGTATTACGTTTTTCACACGCCATAATTGTCACAATATTTCACACGATAACACAGAAAAGCGCAATTTGAAGAGCAAAATAAAATAACATAGCAATGGAAATAATGTCTACTTAATTGCCAGCGCAGCTGCGAAATACTTGGTGCAAATCTACATGCATGCCACAACTGTTTTACTGTACAACAATGAAAAAACTACAACTACAAAGGAAATTCTCTCTATGATTACGCGCTATCAATAAACAATAGCTACACTAATTACACAAACTATAAGAAAAAAATCAGAAGATTCGAGTGAGGTATCCTCGGCTAAGGGTCGACATATGAAACGTCCCCGTTTGAACAATTATACATGACTGTGCTTAAACTGACACACAATATTTTGTTAGCGCAACGCAATCTGACTTTCAAAATTCTCTACAAAAGAATGGCCCTGACTAACATTAAACTATACCTTTCACAAATCACTTACCTCACAAAAATCTTCGCTGCTCAAGCTACTGCAATACAGCGAGCGCCACTACTGCCAGCTAAATAAAAGACTCAAACTATGGAAGGCACTAACTACTGATAGGGATAGTTAGCAAATGAAAGATATTAATAGAGAACAAACAATGTATTTACCTTGATATCATCATATATAAATGTAGCAGTTCATGACAAATTTCAAAACTCCCCCATCTCTCTCCCCACATCCACCACTGCTGGCGGCTCACCTCCAACTGCGCAACGCTACACGCTGTTCACATCCAGCTGCCGCTGCCCAACACTACAATGGCAGACAACAATGCAAACTAGACACAGACTGCACAAAGCACAGCCAGTGATTTTCATACAGAGGTGGCGTTACCAATAAAAAAAACCTAAACAGCCTACAAAAACCTAAACAGCCTACTTACAACGCAAACATAGAAAAAACGCAAATATGCGAAAAACGCAAATATGGGATAAACGTAAAGATGGGAAAAAAGCAAATATGGGAAAATCGCAAATATGGGAAAAACGCAAATATGGGTAAAACGCAAATATGGGATAAACGCAAATATGGGATAAACGCAAATATGGGGAAACGCAAATTTGGGAGAAGAGAAATGTGGGGCACAACATGACTAAAAGAAGGAATTGGTTGGTAGCATGGGTTCATGAGTGACGGAACATCTCAAATATGGGAGAAGAGAATTTAGTGGCACACCTTGACTAGAAGAAGGAAACGGTTGGTAGGATAGGTTCATGAGATATAGGAAACACGCAAATATGGAAAAAACGCAAATATGGGAAAAACGGAAATATGGGAAAAACGCAAATAAGGGAAACACGCAAACATGGAGAAAACACAAATATGCGAAAAACGCAAATATGAGAAAAACGCTAAGATGGGAAAAACGCAAATATTGGGAAATCGCAAATATGGGAAAACCGCAAATATGGGTAAAACGCAAATATGGGATAAACGCAAATATGGGATAAATGCAGATATTGGGATAAACGCAAATATGGGGAAACGGAAATATGGGAGAAGAGCAATCTGAGGCACAACTTGACTAAAAGAAGGCATCGGTTGGTAGCATGGGCTCATGAGTGATGGAACATCTCAAATATGGGAGACGCTAATAAGGGAAAAACGCAAACATGGGAAAAACGCAAATATGCGAAAAACGCAAACATGGGAAAAACGTAAAGATGGAAAAACACAAATATGGGAAAATCGCAAATATGGGAAAAACGGAAATATGGGTAAAACGCAAATATGGGAAAAACGCAAATAAGGAAAAACGCAAATAAGGAAAAACGCAAATATGGGAAAAACGCAAATAAGGAAAAACGCAAATATGGGAAAAAGGTAAAGATGGGAGAAACGCAAATATGAGAAAAACGAAAATATGGGAAAAACTAAAGTATGGGTAAAACGAAAATATGGGAAAAACGCAACTACGAAATAAACGCAAATTTTGGAATAAACACAAATACAGGATAAATGCAAATATGGGAAAAACGCAAATATGGGGAAAACGCAAATAAGGGTAATACGCAAATATGGGAAAATCGCAAATATGTGAAAAACGCAAATGTGGGGAAAACGAAAAGCTGGGAAACACGCAAATATGGGAGAAACGCAAATATAGGTAAAACGCAAATATGGCAAAACGCAAATATGGGATAAACTCAAATATTGGGATAAACGCAAATATGGGATAAACGCAAATATGAAAACAACTCAAATATGGAAATAACGCAAATATAGGAAAAACGCATATATGGGAGAAACACAAATATTGGAAATACACAAATATTGGAAAAACACACATATGGAAAAAACGCACATATGGAAAAAACGCAAATATGGGAATAACGCAAATATGGGAAAAACTCAAATATGGGAAAAACGCAAATATGGCAAAGACGCAAATATGGGATAAATGAAAATATTGGAATGAAAGCAAATATAGGATAAACGCAAGTATGGGAAACACGCAAATATGGGGAAAATGCAAATATGGGAAAAACGCTAATATGGGAATAATGAAAATATGGGAAAAACGTTTATATAGGGAAAACACAAATAGGGCAAACGCAAATATGGGAGAAGAGAAATGTGCGGCACAACATGACTAAAAGAAGGAATTGGTTGGTAGCATGGGTTCATGAGTGATGGATATTCTCAAATATGGTAGAAGAGAATTTAGTGGCACACCTTGACTAGAAGAAGGAAATGGCTGATAGGATAGGTTCATGAGATATAGGAAACACGCAAATATGGGAAAAACGCAAACATGGGGAAACGAAAATATGGAAGAAACGAAAATATTAGAATAACGCAAATAAGGGAAACACGCAAACATGGGAAAAACACAAATATGCAGAAACGCAAATATGGGAAAAACGCAAAGATGGGAAAAACCCAAATATGGGAAAAACGTAAAGATGGGAAAACACAAATATGGGAAAATCGCAAATATGGGAAAAACTGAAATATGGGTAAAACGCAAATATGGGAAAAACGCAAATAAGGAAAAACGAAAATATGGGAAAAACGCAAATATGCGAAAAACGCAAATATGGGAAAAAGGCAAAGGTGGGAAAAACGCAAAGATGAGAAGAACGAAAATATGGGGAGAACAAAAATATGGGTATAACGAAAATCCGGGAAAAACGCAAATACGGGATAAACGCAAATATTGTAATAAACACAAATATGGGATTAATGCAGATATGGGAAAACGCAAATTTGGGGAAAACGCAAATATGTGAAAAACACAAATGTGGGAAAAACGAAAAGCTGGGAAAAACGCAAATATGGGAGAATCGCAAATATAGGTAAAACGCAAATATGGGAAAAACGCAAATCTGGGATAAACTCAAATATTGGGATAAACGCAATATGGGATAAACGCAAATATGAAAACAACCCAACTATGGAAATAACGCAAACATAGGAAAAACGAAAATATGGGAAAAATGCAGAAATTGTAAAAACGCAAGTATGGCAAAAACGCAAATATGGGAATAACGCAAATATGGGAAAAACGAAAAGATGGGAAAAACGCAAATATGGGAGAAACGCAAATATAGGTAAATTGCAAGGATGGGAAAAACGCATATATGGGATAAACTCAAATATTGGGATAAACGCAAATATGGGTTAAACGCAAATATGAAAACAACTCAAATATTGAAATAACGCAATTATGGGAAAAACGCAAATATGGGAAAAACGCAAATATGGGAAAAACGCTAATATGGGAATAATGCAAATATGGGAAAAACGTTTATATAGGGAAAACACAAATAGGGCAAACGCAAATATGGGAGAAGAGAAATGTGGGGCACAACATGACTAAAAGAAGGAATCGGATGGTAGCATGGGTTCATGAGTGATGGACATTCTCAAATATGGTAGAAGAGAATTTAGTGGCACACCTTGACTAGAAGAAGGAAATGGCTGGTAGGATAGGTCCATGAGATATAGGAAACACGCAAATATGGGAATAACGCAAACATGGGAAAACGAAAATATGGGAGAAACGAAAATATTAGAAAAACGCAAATAAGGGAAACACGCAAACATAGGAGAAACACAAATATGCAGAAACGCAAATATGGGAAAACCGCAAAGATGGGAAAAACGCAAATATGGGAAAATCGTAAATATGGGAGAAACGCAAATATGGGTAAAACGGAAATATGGGACAAACGCAAATATGGGATAAACGCAGATATTGGGATAAACGCAAATATTGGATAAACGCAAATATGGGAAAAACGCAGAAATGGGAAAAACCCAAATATGGTTAAATCGCAAATATGGGGAAAACGCAAATTATATGGGAAAAACGCTTATATGGAGTAAACGCATACATTGGAAAAAACACATATATGTGAAAAAGCGCAAATATCAAAAAATCGCAAATATCGGAAGATCACAAATATCGGAAAATCGCAAATATCGGAAAAACGCAAATATGGGAAAATAGCATATATGGGAAAAACGCAATTATAGGAAAAACGAAAATATGGGAGAAAGCAAATATGGGAAATACGGTAATATGAGAAAAACACTAATATGGGAAAAATGCAAATATGGTAAAACGCATATATTGTAAAAACGCATATTTGGGAAAAGTGCATCTATGGGAAAAACGCATATATGGGAAAAACGCATATATGGGAAAACTCATATATTGGAAAAACGCATATATAGGAAAACGCATATATGGGAAAAACGCAAATTTCGGAAAAACTCAAATATGGGGAAAATGCGAATATTGGAAAAATGTAGATATGGGAAAAAAACAAATTTCGGACGGAATCAAGTATGGTAAAAACGCAGGTATGGGAAAGATGCAAGTATGGGGAAGACGCAAGTATGGGGAAGATGCAAGAATGGGGAAGACGCTAGTTTGGGGAAGATTGTAGTATGGGGAACACACAAGTATGGGGAAGACGCATGTATGGGGAAGACGCATGTATGGGGAACACGCAAGTATGGGGTAGACGCAAGAATGGGGGAGACACAAATGTGGGAAAGTGCAAATATGTGAAAAACGCAAAAATGGGAAATCGCAAATATGGGAAAACCACAAATATGGGATAACGCAAGTATGGGAAAAACTCACATATGGGAGATGAGAAATAAGGGACACAACTTGCTTAAAAGAATTAATTGGTTGGTAGCATGGGTTCATGAGTGATGGAAAATCTCAAATATGGGAGAAGAGAATTTAGTGGCACACCTTGACTAGAAGAAGGCCACGGTTGGTAGGATAGGTTCATGAGACATGGGAAAAACGCAAATATGGGAAAAACACAAATATAGGAAAATGTAAACGTGGGAAAAACGCAAATATGGGAAAAACGCAAATAAGGGAAAAACGCAAACATGTGAAAAACGCAAATATGGGGAATAGGCATAGATGGGAAAAACGCAAATAGGGGAAAACGAAACGATGGGAAAAACAAAAATATGGGAAAAACGAAAATATGGCAAAAACGCAAATATGGGATTAACGCAAATATTGGAATAAACGCAAATATGGGATAAACGCAATTATGGGATACACGCAAATATGAAAACAACTGAAATATGGAGATAACACAAATATGGGAAACACGCAAATATGGTAAAAACACAAATATGCAGCAACGCAAATATGGGAAAAACGCAAAGATGGGAAAAAGGCAAATATGGGAAAATCGTAAATATGGGAAAAACCCAAATATGGGTAAAACGCAAATATGGGACAAACGCAAATATGGAATAAACGCAGATATTGGGATAAACGCGTATATTGGATAAACGCAAATATGGGATAAACGCAAAAATGGAAAAAACGCAAATATGGTTAAATCACAAATATGGGGAAAACGCAAATTATATGGGAAAAACGCTTATATGGAATAAACGC
This sequence comes from Schistocerca americana, assembly GCF_021461395.2. NCBI lineage: Eukaryota > Metazoa > Arthropoda > Insecta > Orthoptera > Acrididae > Schistocerca > Schistocerca americana. The sequence continues at coordinate 103,337,230 of NC_060129.1, read as the reverse complement.
ATACATTGGAAAAAACACATATATGTGAAAAAGCGCAAATATCAGAAAATCGCAAATATTGGAAGATCACAAATATCGGAAATTCGCAAATATCGGAAAAACGCAAATATGGGAAAATCGCATTCATGGGAAAAACGCAATTATAGGAAAAACGAAAATATGGGAAAAACGCAAATTCGGGAAATACGCAAATTTGAGAAAAACATAATATAGGAAAAATGCAAATATGGTAAAAACGCATATATTGTAAAAACGCATATTTGGGAAAAGTGCATATATGGGAAAAACGCATATATGGGAAAACTCATATATCGGAAAAACGCATGTATGGGAAAACGCATATATGGGAATAACGCAAATTTCGGAAAAACTCAAATATGGGGAAAATTCGAATAATGGATAAATGTAAATATGGGAATAAAAAAAATTTCGGACGGAATCAAGTATGGTAAAAACGCAAGTATGGGAAAGATGCAAGTATGGGGAAGACGCAAGTATGGGGAAGATGCAAGAATGGGAAAGACGCTAGTTTGGGGAAGATGGTAGTATGGGGAACATGCAAGTATGGGGAAGACGCAAGTATGGGGAAGACGCAAATATGGGATAAACGAAAAGATGGGAAAATCGCAAATATGGGAGAAATGCAAATATCGGTAAAGCGCAAATATGGGAAAAACGCAAATATGGGATAAACTCAAATATTGGGATAAACGCAAATATGAGATAAACGCAAATATGAAAACAACTCAAATATGGAAATAACGCAAATATGGGGAAAACGCAAATATGGGAAAAACGCAAATATGGGAAAAACGCTAATATGAGAATAATGCAAATATGGGAAAGACGTTCATATAGGAAAAAGACAAATAGGGGAAACACGCAAATATGGGAAAGTCGAAAATATGTAAAAAAACTCAAATATGGGAATAACGTTCATATAGGAAAACCACAAATAGGGGAAACACGCAAATATGGGAAAGTCGAAAATACGTAAAAGACTCAAATATGGGAATAACGCAATTTTGGGGAAAACGCAAGTATGGGAAAAACGGAAAATATTGGAAAAATGCAAATATGGGAAAAACACTAATATGGGAAAAACGCATATATCGTAAATACGCATATATGGTAAAAACGAATACATGGGCAAGGTGCATATATGGGGAAAATGCATATATGGGAAAACTTATCTGTTGGAAAAACGCATATATGGGAAAAACGCATATATGGGAAAATCGCAAATATAGGAAAAACGCAAATATGGGAAAAACTCTAATATGGGATTAACTCAAATATTGGGATAAACGCAAATATGGGATAAACACAAATATGAAAACAACTCAAATATGCAAATAACGCAAATATGGGAAAAACGCAAAAATGGGAAAACGCAAATATGGGAAAAACACAAATATGGGGAAACGTAAATATGGGATAAGAGTATTTAGTGGCACACCTTGACTAGAAGAAAGAAACGGCTGGTAGGATAGGTTCATGAGATATAGGAAACATGGAAATATGGGAAAAACGCAAATATGTGAAAAACGCAAATGTGGGGAAAACGAAAAGCTGGGAAAAACGCAAATATGGGAGAAACGCAAATATAGGTAAAACGCAAATATGGCAAAACGCAAATATGGGATAAACTCAAATATTGGGATAAACGCAAATATGGGATAAACGCAAATATGAAAACAACTCAAATATGGAAATAACGCAAATATAGGAAAAACGCATATATGGGAGAAACACAAATATTGGAAATACACAAATATTGGAAAAACGCACATATGGAAAAAACGCACATATGGAAAAAACGCAAATATGGGAATAACGCAAATATGGGAAAAACTCAAATATGGGAAAAACGCAAATATGGCAAAAACGCAAATATGGGATAAATGAAAATATTGGAATAAAAGCAAATATAGGATAAACGCAAGTATGGGAAACACGCAAATATGGGGAAAATGCAAATATGGGAAAAACGCTAATATGGGAATAATGCAAATATGGGAAAAACGTTTATATAGGGAAAACACAAATAGGGCAAACGCAAATATGGGAGAAGAGAAATGTGCGGCACAACATGACTAAAAGAAGGAATTGGTTGGTAGCATGGGTTCATGAGTGATGGACATTCTCAAATATGGTAGAAGAGAATTTAGTGGCACACCTTGACTAGAAGAAGGAAATGGCTGATAGGATAGGTTCATGAGATATAGGAAACACGCAAATATGGGAAAAACGCAAACATGGGGAAACGAAAATATGGGAGAAACGAAAATATTAGAATAACGCAAATAAGGGAAACACGCAAACATGGGAAAAACACAAATATGCAGAAATGCAAATATGGGAAAAACGCAAAGATGGGAAAAACCCAAATATGGGAAAAACGTAAAGATGGGAAAACACAAATATGGGAAAATCGCAAATATGGGAAAAACGGAAATATGGGTAAAACGCAAATATGGGAAAAACGCAAATAAGGAAAAACGAAAATATGGGAAAAACGCAAATATGCGAAAAACGCAAATATGGGAAAAAGGCAAAGGTGGGAAAAACGCAAAGATGAGAAGAACGAAAATATGGGGAGAACAAAAATATGGGTATAACGAAAATCCGGGAAAAACGCAAATACGGGATAAACGCAAATATTGTAATAATCACAAATACGGGATTAATGCAGATATGGGAAAACGCAAATTTGGGGAAAACGCAAATATGTGAAAAACACAAATGTGGGAAAAACGAAAAGCTTTGAAAAACGCAAATATGGGAGAATCGCAAATATAGGTAAAACGCAAATATGGGAAAGACGCAAATCTGGGATAAACTCAAATATTGGGATAAACGCAATATGGGATAAACGCAAATATGAAAACAACTCAACTATGGAAATAACGCAAACATAGGAAAAACGAAAATATGGGAAAAACGCAGAAATTGTAAAAACGCAAGTATGGCAAAAACGCAAATATGGGAATAACGCAAATATGGGAAAAACGAAAAGATGGGAAAAACGCAAATATGGGAGAAACGCAAAAATAGGTAAATTGCAAGGATGGGAAAAACGCAAATATGGGATAAACTCAAATATTGGGATAAACGCAAATATGGGATAAATGCAAATATGAAAACAACTCAAATATTGAAATAACGCAATTATGGGAAAAACGCAAATATGGGAAAAACGCAAATATGGGAAAAACGCTAATATGGGAATAATGCAAATATGGGAAAAACGTTTATATAGGGAAAACACAAATAGGGCAAACGCAAATATGGGAGAAGAGAAATGTGGGGCACAACATGACTAAAAGAAGGAATCGGATGGTAGCATGGGTTCATGAGTGATGGACATTCTCAAATATGGTAGAAGAGAATTTAGTGGCACACCTTGACTAGAAGAAGGAAATGGCTGGTAGGATAGGTTCATGAGATATAGGAAACACGCAAATATGGGAATAACGCAAACATGGGAAAACGAAAATATGGGAAAATCGTAAATATGGGAGAAACGCAAATATGGGTAAAACGGAAATATGGGACAAACGCAAATATGGGATAAATGCAGATATTGGGATAAACGCAAATATTGGATAAACGCAAATATGGGAAAAACGCAGAAATGGGAAAAACCCAAATATGGTTAAATCGCAAATATGGGGAAAACGCAAATTATATGGGAAAAACGCTTATATGGAATAAACGCATACATTGGAAAAAACACATATATGTGAAAAAGCGCAAATATCAAAAAATCGCAAATATCGGAAGATCACAAATATCGGAAAATCGCAAATATCGGAAAAACGCAAATATGGGAAAATAGCATATATGGGAAACACGCAATTATAGGAAAAACGAAAATATGGGAGAAAGCAAATATGGGAAATACGGTAATATGAGAAAAACACTAATATGGGAAAATTGCAAATATGGTAAAACGCATATATTGTAAAAACGCATATTTGGGAAAAGTGCATCTATGGGAAAAACGCATATATGGGAAAAACGCATATATGGGAAAACTCATATATTGGAAAAACGCATATATAGGAAAACGCATATATGGGAAAAACGCAAATTTCGGAAAAACTCAAATATGGGGAAAATGCGAATATTGGAAAAATGTAGATATGGGAAAAAAACAAATTTCGGACGGAATCAAGTATGGTAAAAACGCAGGTATGGGAAAGATGCAAGTATGGGGAAGACGCAAGTATGGGGAAGATGCAAGAATGGGGAAGACGCTAGTTTGGGGAAGATGGTAGTATGGGGAACACACAAGTATGGGGAAGACGCATGTATGGGGAAGACGCATGTATGGGGAACACGCAAGTGTGGGGTAGACGCAAGAATGGGGGAGACACAAATGTGGGAAAGTGCAAATATGTGAAAAACGCAAAAATGGGAAATCGCAAATATGGGAAAACCACAAATATGGGATAACGCAAGTATGGGAAAAACTCACATATGGGAGATGAGAAATAAGGGACGCAACTTGCTTAAAAGAATTAATTGGTTGGTAGCATGGGTTCATGAGTGATGGAAAATCTCAAATATGGGAGAAGAGAATTTAGTGGCACACCTTGACTAGAAGAAGGACACGGTTGGTAGGATAGGTTCATGAGATATGGGAAAAACGCAAATATGGGAAAAACACAAATATAGGAAAATGTAAACGTGGGAAAAACGCAAATATGGGAAAATATTTGCGTTTTTCCCATATTTGCGCTTTTCCCATATTTGCGTTTTTCTCATAATTGCGTTATTCCCATATTTAAGTTTTTCCCATATTTGAGTCTTTCCCATATTTGCGTGTTTCCCCTATTTGTGTTTTTCCTATATTTGCGTTTTTCCCATATTTACGTTACTCCCATATATGCGTTTTTCCCATATTTGCCTTTTTCCCATATTTGCGTTATTCCCATATTTGCGTTTTTTCCATATGTGCGTTTTTCTAGTGTTTGTGTTTTTCCAATATTTGTGTTTTTCTCATATTTGCATGTTTCCCATATTTGTGTTATTTCCATATTTCAGTTGTTTTCATATTTGCGTTTGTCCCATATTTGCGTTTATTCCATTATTTGAGTTTATCCCATATTAGCGTTTTTCCCATATTTGCGTTTTAACTATATTTGCGTTTCTCCCATATTTGCGTTTTTCCTATATTTGCGTTTTACCCATATTTGCGTTTTCCCCAAATTTGCGATTTTCCCATATTTGCGTTTTTCTTATCTTTACGTTTTTCCCATATTTGCGAATTTCGCATACGATAACTACGACACTTCCACAGAATTATCTTACAGCAAGACGCACATTTAGCGCTACAGGACACGCATTTCAGTGATTAATTTTGTACTTAAAACATTTATTTTTAAAGATTTTTGAATTACAAAGAAAGTTTTCGGTGACACATTTCATTCCATTGCTGTAATCTTTAACACCTGAGGGTATAATTACATTAATCCTCAGGGGGGTACACGCTTACTTTGTGTACCATGTGTGTGGCAACCACAAGGAACCCTAGCTAATATGGTATTTTGCTTATACAACTTTACACATCGGTACCATATTTCTCTAAAACACAGAATTACACAGCTATCTGATCATTTAACTGAGAGACAAACATTTTTTTATTACATCAGTGACAGATGTTTACGCAATTACACCGTTGGATAACTTCACCCTTACGAAATTGTATTTTGTCTGTACTGTGTGAACTCTTCATATTTTTTCGGAACCATTGTGATACTATGAGAGCTTTGAATGATGTATTTGGTATGGATTCATGATTTTTAAAGTACGTTTGAGGCAGATGACACTTTTGACATGAGCAGAGAATTTTTTTAATTATTGGAGGAAGCTACGACGATTTTGAGATTTGACTGAGGTGTTATGATGTTATTTTTACGACGACGATGTGTATTATGCTGCTGAGGGATGTTTATGATTAATAGGCTGAGGCTACATGAGTTATTTGATTATGCTTCATATTTATAATGACGAAATATTGACGAGTGTCGATGGATATGTATATGTGTAATAAGGTAAGGAGTAATGAATAGTGATTAGGGACTCTGACTTGTGAAACAGGATGTTGGAAACCAAGAATCGTACTTTAAGAGTTATGAAAGGTGTGTATATGCGTGAATGTACCACAATGCTGGCGAAAATTTTTTGGATGCTGTTATATTTACAGGATTTTGTTTCTACACATTTGTAACGCAAATTTTCGACCTGTGAAATTTTTAGATGAGACTGTCACTGTAGCGGAAACTGCTGTCGTAAATATGTCGGTAAGAAAGGTAAGTGACCGTGACGTAATGCGTTGCGAGCGGCCAGGTGTGCCAGTTGCCTGGAGGAAAAGCCATTATTGCGAGCCCTTTTCAGCGGCACAGGTAGAAAAAAAAGGGGACGCCATTAACCTCGCTTCTGACATTCCTTTGTAGAAAGCATCGCAAAAACGACACGGTCGAACTTGAAAACATATGATTACACTAGCTCTTAATTTACGATATTTACTGAAATGCCTAATGAAATGACGAGAAATATTTTTACATCTGCACACCTGATTATGACAAGCGTCTTTCTACGAGAGTTGAGAGAGTTTCTACTAACTTATGAAATGTCACATGACTACTGAATGATATTTTTATACTTTGCTTTTCGTAGTTGCTTATTTCACTTGATATCTGATTTCCAGCTGTGTTGCAGCATTGCTTTTATAAAATGAAATGCATTTGCTAATGTGAACACTTTCTGTCAACAGATCTATTAAATAATTATTTTATGATCCACGTTCTTTAAAAAAGGAGCACTTGGAAAGGAAAGAACAATAAGAAGGAACTAGTAACAGTAACACATAATTTTCTTTTCAAGTACATGGTAATATTTCTTTTACAATAAGTTGTTGTGGTGCACCACTTTAATTACTTAGACATTAAGATGTGATTATACATTTCCCTTATCTGCATTGTTATCTTTAGTGTACTATTTTTTCTGCTTGAGCTATGTCATGTTTAGATATAAGCTGCTGTTTGCCAGGCATAATGCTACTGAACTTTAATTTGTGTTACTCTGCTAAGCCAGTTTTACTACTCATTTATTTTTATTGTTGCTGCACATTGGCTCATATTAGTTGTAATGTTGAATTGCTTGGTAATTTAGATTTACTGTAGCTTGCTTTGCGATTTTCCATTTTTTTATTGCTGTTTATATTAATTGTTTTATGTGCTGCTGCATTGCCTCATTCCTTAGTTTAGCATCTGAGCTCAGTAGATTTAAGTTAGCTTAAGAGGAGGTAGACTATATAAGAAATTGACTATGGACAATATGAAAAAGATTTGGGCCAAAAAGAGTATTGTACACTGAGAAATAATTATATTGAAAGAAATATGAATAGAATACAGAAAGCAGGTATAGATAGGACTTTTTGGGGATAATGGTGAATGAAGGGAGATCTCCGAGAAGTAAAGAAAGTTTTGTTTGCAAAATACTGCAGTACAAAATGGCTCTGAGCACTATGGGACTCAACTGCTGAGGTCATTAGTCCCCTAGAACTTAGAACTAGTTAAACCTAACTAACCTAAGGACATCACAAATATCCATGCCCGAGGCAGGATTCGAACCTGCGACCGTAGCGGTCTTGCGGTTCCAGACTGCAGCGCCTTTAACCGCACGGCCACTTCGGCCGGCTACTGCAGTACAACAAACCCTGTCCTTTCCTTTTGTGTTATCCCACTATATGTTTGTGTACCCTTGTGTATTTGTTTTCTTCCTGTCTCTGTGTAGTTTCATAGAATTTTTTCTTCTTTTAATATTAAGCTACATTCACTATGATGAGGAATACTGTTATCCTCAAATATAATTTGCATTAATAATATGTTATTTACCTTGTAAATATGCTTAGACATTATTTATTCTGGTTTGTTGCTCACATGTGAAGGTGATGTTTCAAAAGTTCTTGTGATCTTTATGTATGGACTCATGTCATAATTCCTGTAACACTGACGTATATGTCTATTTCTATTCTTTTGTAAAGCCTGTACTACAAATGTTATCTGTATTGCTATGTTCTTTAATGATGTATTTTGTACCTTTGTAATTGTATTCTCATGTTATAAAATTGTACTTGACACCAGTTCATCAAATTAAGTAACTTGTGAGTTACATTTCACTGCACACGTTTCTGTTGGTCATAGTATATGGACAATATGTGAGAAGTAGGGACTGATAGTGTTTGCATGTGTGTTAATCATTCAGCAAGGGACTGGATAACAGCATTGCTGGTTCTAAGGACAATTAGAAACTAACTTTGTGAGTGCACAAGTGGTGGTTTATGGACTTGCTACATTATCCACAAGACTCTTCAATGGTGATTGTGCACCTGCACAGTCACAACAGATGGCTGCTGGCTATCTCTACAAGGACTACAGTGCGTCTGCATCTTTGATGACTCACCAGTACCATTATCTCTACAAGGAATACAGTGGGTCTGCATCTTTGATGACTCACCAGTACCATTATCTCTACAAGGACTACAGTGGGTCTACATCTTTGATGATCCATCAATACCATTATTTCTACAAGGACTGCAGTGGGTCTGCACTGTCTTTCCGTTGGAAGGACAACACTACTTCTTCAAGACTGCATGGAAATCCACTACTTCTGTGTGCATTGTCTTTTACTGCTCAGACTTTGAGAAAAGAAACGGCAGTTTCACTGTGAAGAATGATCAGGACTGCCTTTATAGACTGTGAGAAAATTTGAGCTTTTGACCAACATAATATCAATAAGTGTGTGCATTTGATTTCTTTGTTATTGTAATTATGAAAAATTTTATCAAATCATTATTGGCCACTGCCCAAAAAAAAATTTGTAAAATTTTTTGTGGGGAGCATGGGGGCTATGTAAGTAGGCTGTTTATGTTTTCTTATTGACAACGTTACGTAGCGCTCAATATGAAAATCACTGGCTGTGCTGTGTGCAGTCTGTGGCTAGTTTGCATTGTTGTCTGCCATTGTAGTGTTGGGCAGCGGCAGCTGGATGTAAACAGCGCGTAGCGTTGCGCAGTTGGAGGTGAGCCGCCAGCAGTGGTGGATGTGGGGAGAGAGATGGCGGAGTTTTGTAATTTGTCATGAACTGCTATATTTATATATGATGATATCAAGATAAATACATTGTTTGTTCTCTATTAATATCTTTCATTTGCTAACTATCCCTATCAGTAGTTAGTGCCTTCCATAGTTTGAATCTTTTATTTAGCTGGCAGTAGTGGCGCTCGCTGTATTGCAGTAGCTTGAGCAGCGAAGATTTTTGTGAGGTAAGTGATTTGTGAAAGGTATAGTTTAATGTTAGTCAGGGCCATTCTTTTGTAGGGAATTTTGAAAGTCAGATTGCGTTGCGCTAACAAAGTATTGTGTGTCAGGTTAAGCACAGTCTTGTATAAATTGTTCAAAGGGGACGTTTCAAATTTAGTGGCACACCTTGACTAGAAGAACGAAACGGCTGGTAGGATAGGTTCATGAGATATAGGAAACACGCAAATATGGGATAAACGCAAATATGGGGAAAACGAAAAGATGGGAAAAACGCAAATATGGGAAAAACGCTAATAAGGGAAAAACGCAAACATGGGAAAAACGTAAATATGCGACAATCGCAAATATGGGAAAAACGTAAAGAGCGAAAAACCCAAATATGAGAAAATCGCAAATACGGGAAAAACGCAAATATGGGATAAATGCAAATATGGGAAAAACGCTAATATGGGAATAACGCAAATATGGGAAAAACGTTAATATAGGAAAAACACAAATAGGAGAAACACGCAAATATGGGAAAGTCGAAAATATGTAAAAAACTCAAATATGGGAATAACACAATTATGGGGAAAACGCAAGTATGGGAAAAACGGAAATATTGGAAAAATGCAAATATGGGAAAAACACTAATATGGGAAAAACGCATATATCGTAAATACGCATATATGGTAAAAACGAATACATGGGAGAAGTGCATATATGGGGAAAATGCATATATGGGAAAACTTATCTGTTGGAAAAACGCGTATATGGGAAAACACATATATGGGAAAATCGCAAATATAGGAAAAACACAAATAGGGGAAAAACGCTAATATGGGATTAACTCAAATATTGGGATAAACGCAAATATGGGATAATCGCAAATATGAAAACAACTCAAATATGCAAATAACGCAAATATGGGAAAAACGCAAAAATAGGAAAACGCAAATATGGGAAAAACACAAATATGGGGAAACGCAAATATGGGATAAGAGTATTTAGTGGCACACCTTGACTAGAAGAAAGAAACGGCTGGTAGGATAGGTTCATGAGATATGGGAAAAACGCAAATATGGGAAAAATGCAAATATAGGAAAAACGTAAATATGGGAAAAACGCAAATATGGGAAAAACGCAAATATGGGAAATACGCAAATATGGGAAAAACGCAAATATGGGAATAACGCAAATATGGGAAAAAGGCAAAGATGTGAAAAACAAAAATATGGGAAAAACGCAAATATGGGAATAACGCAAATAGGGGGTAAACGCAAATATAGGATAAACACAAATAGCGGAAACACGCAAATATGGGGAAGACGCAAATGTGGGGAAAACCCAAATATGGGAATAAAGCAATTATGGGAAAAACGCAAATATGGGAAAAACTCAGATTTGGGAAAAACGAAAATATGGCAAAAACGCAAATAAGGGAAAAACGCATATAAGGGAAACACACAAACATAGGAATAATGCAAATATGGGAAAAACGCAAATATAGGAAGTACACAAATAGGGGAAACACACAAATATGGTAAAGACGCAGATATGGGAAAAACTCCAATATAGGAATAACGCAAATATTGGAAAAACACAAATATTGGAAATACGTACATATGGAAGAAACGCAAATATGGGAAAGCTCAAATATGGGAAAAACGCAAATTTGGGACAATCACAAATATGGAACAAACAGAAATATGGGAAAAACGCAAATATGGGAAAAAGTCAAATATGGGAAAAATGCAAATATGGGAAAAACACATGTATGGGAAAAACGCAAATATGGGAAAAACACAAATATCGGAAAAACGCAAATATGAAAAAACGCAAATATGGGAAAAACGCAAATATGTGAAAAACCCAAATATGGGGAAAACAAAATATGGGAAAGATGCAAATGTGGCAAAAACTAAATATGGGAAATATGCAAATATGGGAAAAACGCAAATATGGACAAACACAAATATGGGGAAACTAAAGTGTAGGAAAGACTCAAATATGGGAAAAACAAAAATAAGGGACAAACGCAAATATGGGACAACTGGAAATATGGGATAAACACAAATATGGGAAAAACGCAAATATGGGAAAAACGCATATGGGTGAAAAACGCATATGGGCGAAAAACGTATATATGGAGAAAACGAAAATATGGGAAAAACTCAAAAATGGTAAAATTCTAATATAGGAAAAACTCAAATATGGGAAAATCCCAATATGGGAAAAACGCAAATGTGGGATAAACCCAAATATGGGATAAACGCAAATATGGGAAAAACGCAAGGATGGCAAAGATGCAAACATGAAAAAAACGCAAATATGGGAAAAACACAAATATGGGTTAAAATCAAATATGGGAAAAACACAAATATTGGAAAAACGCAAATATGGGAAAAACGCAAATATGGGAGAAACGCAAATACGGGATGCACTCAAACATGGGATAAACGTAAATATGGGACAAACGCAAATATGGGAAAAACGCAAATATGGGAGAAACGCAAATATGGAAAAAACGCAAATATGGGAAAAACGCAAATGTGGGAACAACACAAGTATGGGAAAATCGCAAATATGGGAAAAACGCAAAATTGGGAAAACTCAAGTGTGGGGAAAACTCAAATATGGGAAAAACAAAAATAAGGGACAAACACAAAAATGGGAAAACTGCATATATGGGAAAAACGCAAATATGGGAAAACAAAAAAAAAATATAGGAAAAATACATATAGGTGAAAAACGCTTATATGGAAAAAACGCAAAATTCAGGAAATCGCAAATATGGGATAAACGCAAATATGGGAAAAACGCAAACATTGGAAGATGCAAATATGGGAAAAACACTAATATGGGAAAGTGCAAGTATGGGAAAAGTTCAAATATGGGAGATGAGAAACAAGGGACACAACTTGACTAAAAGAAGGAATTGGTTGGTAGCATGGGTTCATGAGTGATGGAAAATGTCAAATATGGGAGAAGAGAATTTAGTGGCACACCTTGTCTAGAAGAAGGAAACGGTTGGTAGGATAGGTTCATGAGATATGGGAAAAACGCAAATATGGGAAAAACGCAAATATAGGAAAAACGTAAAAATGAGAAAAACGCAAAAATGGGAAAAACGCAAATATGCGAAAAACGCTAATATGGGAAAAAGGCAAAGATGGGAAAAACGCAAATATGGGAAAAACGTAAATATAGGAAAAACACAAATAGGGGAAACACGTAAATATGGGAAAGATGCAAATATCGGAAAAACTCAAATATGGGAGAAACGCAAATATGGGACAAACACATATATGGGAATGACGCAAATATGGGAAAAATTCAAATATGGGAAAAATGCAGATATTGGAAGAATGCAAATATGGGATAAACGCAAATATGGGATAAACGCAATTACGGGAAAAATGCAAATATAGGAAAAACGAAAATATGGAAAAAACGCAAATATGGGAAAAACGCAAATATGGGAAAGACGCAAATATGGGAAAATGGCAATGACAGGAAAAACGCTAATATAGGAAAAAGGCAAATATGGGAAAACTATAAAAATAGGATAAAAGCAAATATTGGGATCAACAGAAATATGCGATAAACGCAAATTTGGGAAAAACACAGATATATGAACAACGCAAATATGGGAAAAACACAAATATGGGAAAAACGCAGATATGGGAAAAACCCAAATATGGCAAAAACGCAAATATGGGAAAAACGCATATATGGGAAACACGCAAATATGGGAAAAAGACAAATTAGGGAAAAACGCACATATGGAGAAAACGCAAATATGGGATTAACGCAAATACGGGGAAAACGCAAATATGAGAAAAACGCAAATATGGGAATAACGCAAATTTGGGAAAAACGCAGATATAGGAAAAACACAAATAGGGGAAACACGCAAATATGGAAAGGACGCAAATATTGGAAAAACTCCAATATGGGAATGACGCAATTATAAAAAAACGAAAATGTGGGAAAAACGCAAATGTGGGATAAACCCAAATATGGGATAAACGCTGATATGGGAAAAACGCAAAGATGGGAAAACGCAAATACGAAAAAAACTCAAACACGGAAAAAACGCAAATAAGGGAAAAACGCATATATCGGAAAAACGCAAATATGAAAAAACGCAAATATGGGAAAAGCGCAAATATGGGAAAAACCCAAATATGGGGAAATCAAAATATGGGAAAGATGCAAATGTGGCAAAAACCAAATATGGGAAATATGCAAATATGGGAAAAACGCAAATATGGACAAACACAAATATGGGAAAACTATGTAAGTAGGCTGTTTATGTTTTCTCTATGTAAGTAGGCTGTTTATGTTTTCTCTATGTAAGTAGGCTGTTTATGTTTTCTCTATGTAAGTAGGCTGTTTATGTTTTCTTATTGGCAACGTTACGTAGCGCTCAATATGAAAATCACTGGCTGTGCTGTGTGCAGTCTGTGGCTAGTTTGCATTGTTGTCTGCCATTGTAGTGTTGGGCAGCGGCAGCTGGATGTGAACAGCGCGTAGCGTTGCGCAGTTGGAGGTGAGCCGCCAGCAGTGGTGGATGTGGGGAGAGAGATGGCTGAGGTTTCTAATTTGTCATGAACTGATATATATATTATGACTTGTGATGATATTAAGGTAAATACATTGTTTGTTCTCTATTAATATCTTTCATTTGCTAACTATCCCTATCAGTAGTTAGTGCCTTTAGTAGTTTGAATCTTTTATTTAGCTGGCAGTAGTGGCGCTCGCTGTATTGCAGTAGCTTGAGCAGCGGAGATTTTTGTGAGGTAAGTGATTTGCGAAAGGTATAGTTTAACGTTAGTCAGGGCCATTCTTTAGTAGGGAATTTTGAAAGTCAGATTGCGTTGCGCTAAAAACATTGTGTGTCAGGTTAAGCACAGTCCCGTGCATAATTGTTCAAAGGGGACGTTTCATATGTCGACCCTTAGCCTAGGATACCTCACTGGAATCTTCTGATTTTTTCTTGTAGTTTGTGTAATTAGTGTAGATTTTGTTTATTGCTAGCGCGTAATTGTAGAGAGAATCTCCTTTGTAGTTGTAGCCTTTCATTGTTGTACAGTAAAACAGTTGTGGCATGCATGTAGATTTGCACCAAGTATTTCGCAGCTGCGCTTGCAATTAACTAGATATTATTTTCAGTGTTATGTTAATGTGTTCTCTTATTTTTGCTCTTCAAATTGTGTTTTTCTGTGTTATCGTGTGAAATATTGTGACAATTATGGCGTGTGAAAAACGTAACACTAGGCTCCAAAGTAAACTGAGAAATGACAGTGAAGACGAAAGCAGTGTGTTAGCGCCGCAGAGTAATGAATTAACAGACATTCAAAGTAGTAATTTGGTAACTGTTCATAGGGAAATGGAGCAGGCGGCAAACAATGGCACGGACAGTGAAACAATTAGTGAAGAGGGAAGCATTATCGATCGATCGGTCGGCAACAGCTCGCCTCAGGAATCCGAAATGACAGGACACAATTTCGCAAATACTGTAGATTCAGGTTTTGGGTTATCACCGTTTTCTCAAATAAGTCAAGACGCATTTTCTGCTTGTCAAAATGTGAATGTTGCCGGTGCAAATGCACTGCCGAAAAGCGTAGAGAAACAGATTCCAGACACTAATACATTATTATTGCAATTAATGCAACAAATGGAACAAAATCAGAGACAAATGGGACAAAATCTTAAAAAGTTAGACACAGTGGAACAAAATCTCAAAAAGTTAGACACAATGGAACAAAATCAGAGACAAACACAGCAAAAGCTTCAAAAGTTAGACACAATGGAACAAAATCTTCAAAAGTTAGACACTACACTTGAACAAACACGTGAAGATTTAACCACTGAGTTACATAACATTGAATCGAAATGTCAAAAAGTCTGTAATGACGTAAAAACACAAATTTGTGAGCATTTTCAACCTATTTTTTCGCGGCATGAAAATGCATTACAGAATCACGAAGCAGCCATAAAAGAACTGCAAGCCATTGTTCATGAAAATCATGAGACCTTGTGGGCTAAAATTGACTCAGTTGCATCTACCGATTCGGTTACGCAACTTGCAAAAACTCAGGAAAACTTAAAGGACACAGTAGATACTCTGAAACTTGGTTCAGAAAAACACACTGAGGAAATGTGTTCACTATCGGAGAAAGTAGCCGAACTTTCGGATCAGGTCACTAACTTATCTACAAAGGTAGATGATGATCTGAATGACACAAGACCTGTAGCCTTCACTGACACTGAAGAGTGCGAACAAATTAGGAAATTCAAACAAAATCAGAATCAGATTAATACGCAACACCAAAGAGAAATCCGGGAAGTACAAGATCAGCTGACACAGTTAATACAAGAATTACGTATTTCAGAGGATACTCGTGCCCCAACTTGGGAAGAGGGACTTAGAAACACGGAAAAGCCGCAAAATAATAACACAGGGCATTTCGGAAGTTATGAAAGAAATTGGCAATGTGCACCGAATTTTGAGATGGAACCGCCGAAACGAAGTAACAATGACCGACATGCGACTCGCCGACATGACGATTTTGACTATAAGCTGTTCATTACTACACGTAAATTCAAAACGTTTAAGAATTCTGCCAACGACATTCATCCACAAGCATGGCTCCATCAATTCTCTCATTGTTTTCCTCCCAACTGGTCGTTAGAACACAGATTAGAATTTATGTGTGGCTACTTGGAGAATGAACCAGCTGTAAGAATGCGATCGGTAATTCACGATTGTCACAGTGAAGGAGAATTTTACCATGCCTTCCTCTCAGCATATTGGTCTCAAGCCACACAAGACCGGGTAAAACATAGCATCATGATGATGAAACACTTTGAACAATCTGAATTTTCCAGTCTTGTCAAATATTTTGAAGACATGTTGCATAAGAATCAATATCTTTCAAACCCATACAGCCCCTCAGAACTCATTCGCATTTGCTTACTCAAATTGCCTGAACATTTACGACATATTATTTTGGCAGGACGTTGCAAAGACGACATTGAAGCATTTCAGGGACTCCTACAAGAATTAGAAATTGACACTGACAATCGCGGAACGCGAAACCAGGAACACAACAATTACAGGTCACATCCGTCGCAAATCCGCGATGAAAGAAGTAATAACTGGACACGACAAGGCTATTCTCACAACACAAATCGTGACCAAAATAGACACCACCCGTATGACAACCGTTGGCAGAGTAGTAATAACTACAGGGAAAGATCGCATTTCCGTAGTAATGAATCTGACAGAGATTACCATAGAAACAGACAATATGGTAATCAGAACAATTATTACCAGGTGAGACAGAATAACTTCAGACGCAACATTTCAGCGCGGAGTTACGATTCAGGGAGAAATTCTCCACCACGTGACCGACAAGGAAGAAACTACGGATTCTACCGAAATGACGACAGACGATATGATCATAACGACAGACGTCAATTGCATCAGAACTGGCGGGATTCAAACAGAGCAGGGCCCTCTCGGCAAGGTGAATTTGTAGAAGTTAGGCCTCCTAATCCCAGTAACGACGCGCGGCAACAAAGAGACAGACAATGACTAACACCGCAGGCAGCCGCGTGCGCCGGCTGGCTCAGAGAAAAATAACATAGATGCTAACCTTGAGAAAAATTCCAGTATTCTTTACCGACGTATACCGCCTGACAATTGCATTCAAGTTCAAACTCTGCGTACTAGGAAGAGTAAAGGTTTACACCACATTTCTCATGTAAAACTATTTATTGACAGATAATCTGCCTTTTAACTTAGTCTTTGTCATAAAATTTTTCGCTTCACATTACTAATATGCTTTGTCAGATTTAGAATCTGTTAACATGTAACAATGTTTGAAGTGAAATATCCAGTCAAGAACCAAGAGAACTTATTTAAACAGAAATGACGAATGCATTGTTATAGTAAACAGACGTCACAGTGTTATTGTGTGTGTACATTCTTGCTTGTTTGTTGCACGATTACGTAACGACTATAAGGCTCACATACTTAGAACATTTACCAGTACTGCTAATGAGATTTTAATGCAACATTTTGGTTTATTTGAAAATACATTCTGAATTTAAAGTGCTTTCTGAGAGATACCAGATGACACAGAGGTTAGTTTATGTGACAGCTACACGATTTTTATCACGACGCTACTAATGAGTGACAATTTACAATGTTGCTTTTGCGGTGTATCTGTTTTATATCCGCACAGTTTTCTGAATTCTTCTGGAAATCAAAACATGTTTTATTAGTAACTTTTGTGGTATAGCTACAAGGAGACAGCCTTTTCCATAGCACAACAATACGTTACAGCACAGTACTTTCATCATCACAACAATAAGCGTAATAACTAAGATATCTCTACGCAAAGCATTTCACTTTTGTTTATCATGAGGTAAGTACATTGGCTTCTGCAGAACTTAGCTTTTGGAGGAAAATAACGACACTTTCACAGAGATTATCTTACAACAATATGCACATTTAGCGCTACAGGACACGCATTTCAGTGATTAATTTTGTACTTAAAACATTTATTTTTAAAGGTTTTTGAATTACAAAGAAAGTTTTCAGTGATACATTTCGTTTCATTGCTGTAATCTGTAACACCTGAGGGTATAATTACATTAATCCTCAGGGGGGTACACGCTTACTTTGTGTACCATGTGTTTGGCAAGCACAAGGAGCCCTAGCTAATATGGTATTTGCTTATACAACTTTACACATCGGTACCTTATTTCTCTAACACAGAATTACACAGCTATCTGATCATTTAACTGAGAGAGACAAACATTTATTTTACTACATCAGTGACACATGTTTACGCAATCACACAGTTGGGTAACTTCACACTTATGAAACTGTATTTTGTCTGTACTTTGAGAAACGCTCATATTTTTCGGAATCATTGTGATACTATGAGAGCTTTGAATGGCGTATTTCGTAAGGGAGCATGATTTTAAAGTACGTTTGAGGTAGATGACACTATTGAAATGAGCAGAGAATTTTTTTAGGCTTAGAAATTATTGGAGGAAGTTACGACGATTTTGAGATTTGACTGAAGTGTTATGATGTTATTATTACGACGACGATGTGTATTATGTTGTTGAGGAATGTTTATTATGCTACGTATTTCTCACGATGAAATATTGAAGAAGTGTCGACGAATATGTATATGTATAATTAGGTAAGGAATAATGAGTAGTGTTTAGGGACTCTGATTTATGAAAAGGATGTTGGAAACCAAGAAACGTACTTTAAGAGTTATGAAATGTGTGACTGTATCACAATGCTGACGAATATTCTTTTTTTGGACACTTATATTTATAGGATTTTGTTTCTACAGATTTGCAACGCTAATTCTTGACCTGTGAAATATTTTTAAATGAGACTTCAACGGTAGCAGAAACTGCTGTCATAAATATTTCCGTACGACAGTTAAGTGACCACCTGCACGTGATGCGTCGCGGGCACCCAGCTGTGTAAGACGCCTGGAGAAAAAGCCATTATTGCGAGCCCTTTTCAGTGGCACAGGTAGAAAAAAAAAAGGGGACGTGGGACGTGTCAAACACCTGGAGAACAAGCCATTAGGGTGTGCCTTTCATCGCTAATGCGACACCCTCGTTACTTGAAAACATATGATTACTCGCACTTTGTGCTAATTACTGAAATGCTTATGAATTGATGGGAAATATTCGTACATCTGCACACCTGATTACGACAAGCGTCTTTCTACGAGAGTTGAGAGCTACTAACTTATGAAATGTCACATGACTACTGAATGATATTTTTATGCTTTGCTTTTCATAGTTGCTTATTTCATTTGATACCTGTTTTTCAGCTGTGTTGCAGCATTGCTTTTATAAAATGAAATGCATTTGCTAATGTGAACACTTTCTGTCAACAGATCTATTAAATAATTATTTTATGATCCACATTCTTTAAAAAAGGAGCACTTGGAAAGGAAAGAACAATAAGAAGGGACTAATACCAGTAACTGCATCTATAATTTTCTTTTCAAGTACATGGTAATATTTCTTTTTACAATCAGTTGTTGTGGTGCACCACTTTAATTACATAGACATTAAGATGTGAATATACATTTCCCTTATCTGCATTGTTATCTTTAGTGTACTATTTTTTCGGCTTGAGCTATGTCATGTTTTGATATAAGTTATTACATTTGCTGCTGCTAGCTTTGCCAATCTGTATTTTTTGTCATTGATGTTTGTGTTAATTGTTTTGTGCTGCTGCATTGCCTCGTTCCTTAGTTTAGCATCTGAGCTCAGTAGATTTAAGTTAGCTTAAGAGAGGGTAGCCTCTAAGAGAATGAGTTGCGATGAATTGGAAGAAATGCATTGAGAAAACAGGTTTAGGTAGGATTTTCTTGGAAATAAATGAGGAGGTAAGATAATGGAAAATAAAAATGAGGTAAGAAATGTGTGAACATATAAACACAGAAAGCATGCTTAGTTAGAATTTTTTTTTTGGTGGAAACAAAGGATGAAATAAGAAGAAAGATATATGAAGTTTTGGGTTGGACTGCAGTACCAAATGTTACACTGAAAACGAACCCTGTCCTTTCCTATTGGTGTTATCCCACTATGTGTGTGTGTACCCTTGTGTATTTGTTTTCTTCCTGTCTCTGTGTAATTTCATAGAATTTTTTTCTTCTTTTAATATTAAGCTACATTCACTATGATGAGGAATACTTTTATTCTCAAATACAATTGGCATTAATAATATGTTATTTACCTTATAAATATGCTTACACATTATTTATTCTGTTTAATGCTCATGTGTGAAGTTGATGTTTCAAAAATTATTGTGATCTTTTATGTATGTACTCATGTCATAATTCCACTGATGTATATGTTAGTTCGATTCTTTTGTAAAGCCTGTACTACAGATGTTATCTGTATTATTATGTTTTTAATGATGTATTTTGTACCTTTGTTATTGTATTTTTATGTTATCAAATTGTAATTGTTACCAGTTCTTCCAATTAAGTTACATTTCACTGCACACGTTTCTGTTGGTCATAGTATATGGACAATATGTGAGAAGTAGGGACTGATAGTGTTTGCATGTGTGTTAATGATTCAGCAAGGGACTGGATAACAGCATTGCTCGTTCTAAGGACAATTCCAAAAACTTTGTGAGTGCACAAGTGGTGGTTTATGGACTTGCTATATTCTCTACAAGACTCTTCGATGGTGATTGCGCACCTGCACAGTCGCAACAGATGGCTGCTGGCCATTTCTACAAGGACTACAGTGGGTCTGCACCTCTGGTGGCCCACCAATACCATTATCTCTGCAAGGACTACAGTGGGTCTACATCTTTGATGATCCATCAATACCATTATTTCTACAAGGACTGCAGTGGGTCTGCACCTCTGGTGGCCCACCAATACCGTAATCTCTACCAGGACTCCAGTGGGTCTGCTCTGTGATGACCTACCTACCAATATTCGTCAGAACTTCGAATGACTCTGCTGTGGGTTTGCTCTGTTGTGGCCCATTACCTGTATGCATATCAAGAGTCAGCACTGTCTTTCCATTGGAAGGACAACACTACTTCTTCAAGACTGCATGGAACTCCACTACTTCTGTGTGCATTGTCTTTTACTGCTCAGACTTTGAGAAAAGAAACGGCAGTTTTACTGTGGTGAACAATGTGGACTGTCTTTATGGACGGTGAGAAAATTTAAGCTTTTGACCAACATTGTATCAATAAGTGTGTGCATTTGATTTCTTTGTTATTGTAATTATGAAAAATTTTTTTCAAATCTGTATTGGCCACTGCCCAATCCAATTTGTAAAAATTTTTGTGGGGAGCATGGGGGCTATGTAAGTAGGCTGTTTATGTTTTCTCTATGTAAGTAGGCTGTTTATGTTTTCTCTATGTAAGTAGGCTGTTTATGTTTTCTCTATGTAAGTAGGCTGTTTATGTTTTCTTATTGGCAACGTTACGTAGCGCTCAATATGAAAATCACTGGCTGTGCTGTGTGCAGTCTGTGGCTAGTTTGCATTGTTGTCTGCCATTGTAGTGTTGGGCAGCGGCAGCTGGATGTGAACAGCGCGTAGCGTTGCGCAGTTGGAGGTGAGCCGCCAGCAGTGGTGGATGTGGGGAGAGAGATGGCTGAGGTTTCTAATTTGTCATGAACTGATATATATATTATGACTTGTGATGATATTAAGGTAAATACATTGTTTGTTCTCTATTAATATCTTTCATTTGCTAACTATCCCTATCAGTAGTTAGTGCCTTTAGTAGTTTGAATCTTTTATTTAGCTGGCAGTAGTGGCGCTCGCTGTATTGCAGTAGCTTGAGCAGCGGAGATTTTTGTGAGGTAAGTGATTTGCGAAAGGTATAGTTTAACGTTAGTCAGGGCCATTCTTTAGTAGGGAATTTTGAAAGTCAGATTGCGTTGCGCTAAAAACATTGTGTGTCAGGTTAAGCACAGTCCCGTGCATAATTGTTCAAAGGGGACGTTTCAACTAAAGTGTAGGAAAGACTCAAATATGGGAAAAACAAAAATAAGGGACAAACGCAAATATGGGACAACCGGAAATATGGGATAAACACAAATATGGGAAATACGCAAATATGGGAAAAACGCATATGGGTGAAAAACGCATATGGGCGAAAAACGTATATATGGAAAAAACGAAAATATGGGAAAAACTCAAATATGGGAAAAACTCTAATATAGGAAAAACTCAAATATGGGAAAATCCCAATATGGGAAAAACGCAAATGTGGGATAAACCCGAATATGGGATAAACGCAAATATGGGAAAAACGCAAGGATGGGAAATATGCAAACATGAAAAAAACGCAAATATGGGAAAAACTCAAATATGGGTTAAAATCAAATATGGGAAAAACACAAATATTGGAAAAACGCAAATATGGGAAAAACGCAAATATGGGAAAAACGCAAATACGGGATGCACTCAAACATGGGATAAATGTAAATATGGGACAAACGCAAATATGGGAAAAACGCAAATAAGGGGGAAATGCAAGTATGGGAAAAACGCAAATATGGGAAAAACGCAAATGTGGGAACAACACAAGTATGGGAAAATCGCAAATATGGAAAAAACGCAAAATTGGGAAAACTCAAGTGTGGGGAAAACTCAAATATGGGAAAAACAAAAATAAGGGACAAACACAAAAATGGGAAAACTGCATATATGGGAAAAACGCAAATATGTGAAAAACGCAAATATAGGAAAAACACATATAGGTGAAAAACGCATATATGGAAAAAACGCAAAATTCGGGAAAACGCAAATATGGGAAAAACGCAAACATTGGAAGATGCAAATATGGGAAAAACACTGATATGGGAAAGTGCAAGTATGGGAAAAGTTCAAATATGGGAGATGAGAAATAAGGGACACAACTTGACTAAAAGAAGGAATTGGTTGGTAGCATGGGTTCACGAGTGATGGATAACAGTTGGTAAGATAGGTTCATGAGATATGCGAAAAACGCAAATATGGTAAAAACGCAAAGATGAAAATCGCAAATATGGGAAAAACGCAAATATTGGAAAGCCGCAAATATAGGTAAAATGCAAATATGGGAAAACCACATATATGGGATAAACGCAAACATTTAGGAGAAACGCAAATATGGGATAAACGCAAATATGGGAAAAACGCAAATATGGGCAAAACGCAAATGTGGGAAAAACACAAATATGGGAAAAACGCAAACTATATGGGAATAACGCTAAATGGGAAAAAGGCATATATGGGAAACACGCATATATAGGAAAACGCATATATGTGAAAAACGCAAATATGGGAAAAACGTAAATATGGGAAAAACGCAAATATGGGAGAAACGCATATACGGGGAAAACGCAAATAAGGGAAAAACGCAAATATGGGAAAATCGCAAATAATCGAAAAACGCAAACATGGGAATAACGGAAATATTGGAACAACACAAATGTGAGAAAAACGCGAATGTGGGAAAATAGAAAACATGGGAAACACGCAAATATGGGAAAAACACAAATATGGGAAAAACACAAATATGGGAAAAGCGCAAATATCGGAAAATCGCAAATATCGGAAGATCACAAATATCGCAAAATCGCAAATATCGAAAAAACGCAAATATGGGAAAAATGTAAGTATAGGAAAAACGCAAATATGGGAAAAACGCAATTATGACAGAATCGCAAATATGGGAGAAACATAAATATCGGAAAAACACAAATATGGGAAAAACGCAATTATGGGAAAAACGCAAATATGGAAAAACGCAAATATGGGAAAAACGCAAATATGGGATAAACGACAATATGGGAAAAACGCAAATACGGGATAAACGCAAATATGGGAAAAACGCAAATAAGGGAAAACGCAAATATGGGAAAAACACAAATATGCGAAAACGCTAAGATGGGAAAAACGCAAATATGGGAAAAACGCAAATATTGGAAAAACGCAAATATAGGTAATACGCAAATATGGGAAAAGCGCAAATATGGGATAAACGCAAATATGGTAAGAACGCAAAAATGGGAAGACGCAAATATGGGAAAAACACAAATATGGGAAAGTGCAAGTATGGGATAAACTCAAATATGGGAGACGAGAAATTAGGGACACAACTTGACTAAAAGAAGGAATTGGTTAGTAGTATGGGTTCATGAGTGATGGAAAATCTCAAAAATGTAATGGCACACCTTGTCTAGAAGAAGGCAACAGTTCATTAGATATGGGACAAACTCAAATCGGAAAAACGCAAATATAGGAAAAACGCAAATATGGGAAAAACGCAAATATGGGAAAAACGCAAATAAGGGAAAAACGCAAATATGGGAAAAACGCAAATATGCGAAAAACGCAAATATGAGACAGCTCAAATATGGGAAAAACGCAAATATGGGACAAACGCAAATATGGGACAAACATAAGTATGGGAAAAGCGCAAATAGGGGAAAATGCCAAATATGGGATAATTGCAAATATGGGAAGAACCTAAATATGGGATAAATGCAAATATGGGATAAACGCAAATATGGGAAAAACGAAAATATGGAAAACACAAATATGGAAAAAATGCAAATTTGGCAAACCGCAAAAAATGGGAAAAAGCAAATATGGACTAAGCGCAAATATGGGATGAACGCAAATATGGGAAAAACGCAAATATTGGAAAAACGAAAATATGGGAAAAACACATATATGGGAAAAACATATACACTCCTGGAAATGGAAAAAAGAACACATTGACACTGGTGTGTCAGACCCACCATACTTGCTCCGGACACTGCGAGAGGGCTGTACAAGCAATGATCACACGCACGGCACAGCGGACACACCAGGAACCGCGGTGTTGGCCGTCGAATGGCGCTAGCTGCGCAGCATTTGTGCACCGCCGCCGTCAGTGTCAGCCAGTTTGCCGTGGCATACGGAGCTCCATCGCAGTCTTTAACACTGGTAGCATGCCGCGACAGCGTGGACGTGAACCGTATGTGCAGTTGACGGACTTTGAGCGAGGGCGTATAGTGGGCATGCGGGAGGCCGGGTGGACGTACCGCCGAATTGCTCAACACGTGGGGCGTGAGGTCTCCACAGTACATCGATGTTGTCGCCAGTGGTCGGCGGAAGGTGCACGTGCCTGTCGACCTGGGACCGGACCGCAGCGACGCACGGATGCACGCCAAGACCGTAGGATCCTACGCAGTGCCGTAGGGGACCGCACCGCCACTTCCCAGCAAATTAGGGACACTGTTGCTCCTGGGATATCGGCGAGGACCATTCGCAACCATCTCCATGAAGCTGGGCTACGGTCCCGCACACCGTTAGGCCGTCTTCTGCTCACGCCCCAACATCGTGCAGCCCGCCTCCAGTGGTGTCGCGACAGGCGTGAATGGAGGGACGAATGGAGACGTGTCATCTTCAGCGATGAGAGTCGCTTCTGCCTTGGTGCCAATGATGGTCGTATGCGTGTTTGGCGCCGTGCAGGTGAGCGCCACAATCAGGACTGCATACGACCGAGGCACACGGGGCCAACACACGGCATCATGGTGTGTGGAGCGATCTCCTACACTGGCCGTACACCACTGGTGATCGTCGAGGGGACATTGAATAGTGCACGGTACATCCAAACCGTCATTGAACCCATCGTTCTACCATTCCTAGACCGGCAAGGGGACTTGCTGTTCCAACAGGACAATGCCCGTCCGCATGTATCCCGTGCCACCCAACGTGCTCTAGAAGGTGTAAGTCAACTACCCTGGCCAGCAAGATCTCCGGATCTATCCCCCATTGAGCATGTTTGGGACTGGATGAAGCGTCGTCTCACGCGGTCTGCACGTCCAGCACGAACGCTGGTCCAACTGAGGCGCCAGGTGGAAATGGCATGGCAAGCCGTTCCACAGGACTACATCCAGCATCTCTACGATCGTCTCCATGGGAGAATAGCAGCCTGCATTGCTGCGAAAGGTGGATATACACTGTACCAGTGCCGACATTGTGCATGCTCTGTTGCCTGTGTCTATGTGCCTGTGGTTCTGTCAGTGTGATCATGTGATGTATCTGACCCCAGGAATGTGTCAATAAAGTTTCCCCTTCCTGGGACAATGAATTCACGGTGTTCTTATTTCAATTTCCAGGAGTGTATATGGAAAAAACGCAAATATGGGAAAAACGCAAATATGGGAAAAACGCAATTATGAGAAAAACGCATATAGGTGAAAAACGCATGAGGGTGAAATACGCATATATAGAAAAAACGCAAACAGGGGAAAAACTCAAATATGGGAAAAACTCAAATATAGGAAAAACTCAAATATGGGAAAGATGTAAATATGTGAAAAACGCAAATGTGGCATAAACCCAATTATGGGATGAACACCAGTATGGGAAAACCGGAAATATGGAAAAAATGCAAATATGGGAAAAACGCAAATATAAGAAAAACGCAAATATGGGGAATTCGCATATAGGTGAAAAACGCATATGGGTGAAAAATGTATACATGGAAAAAACGCAAATATGGGAAGAATTCAAATGTGGGAAAACTCAAATATAGGAAAAACTCAAATATGGGAAAAACGTAAATATGGGAACAACGAAATGTGGGATAAACCCAAATATGGGATAAATGCAAATACGGGAAAAACCGAAATATGGAAAAGACGCAAATATGGGAAAAACGCAGAGATGGGAAAAACACAAATATGGGAAAAACGCAAAAATGGAAAAACGCACATACAGGAAAAACGCTAATATGGGAAAAACCCAAATATGGGGAAAACAAAATATGGGAAAGACGCAAATGTGGCAGAAAACTAAATATGGGAAAACTCAAGTGTAGGAAAAACTCAAATATAGGTAAAACAAAAATAAGTGATTAACGCAAATATGGGACAACCGCAAATATGGGATTAACGCAAATTTGGGAAAAACGCAAATATGGGAAAAACGCATATAGGTGAAAAACGCATATGGGTGAAAGACGCATATATGGAAAAAACGCAAATAGGGGAAAATCTCAAAAATGGGAAAAACTCAAATATTGGTCAAACTCAAATATGGGAAAAACGTAAATATGGCAAAAACGCAAATGTGGGATAAACCCAAATATGGGATAAATGCAAATATGGGAAAAACGGAAATATGGAAAAGACGCAAATATGGGAAAAAGGCAAAGATGGGAAAAACACAAATATGGGAAAAACGCCTATAGGTGAAAAACGCATATGGGTGAAAAACGCATATATGGAAAAAACGCAAATATGGGAAAAACGCAAATATGGGAAAAACTCAAATATAGGAAAAACTCAAATATAGGAAAAACTCAAATATGGGTAAAACGTAAATATGGGAAAAAACGCAAATGTGCGATAAACCCAAATATGAGATAAACGCTAATATGGGAAAAACGCAAAGATGGGAAAAACGCAAATATGAAAAAAACTCAAATATATGAAAACCGCAAATATGCGAAAAACGCAAATATGGGAAATATGTAAAGATGGGAAAAACGCAAATATGGGAAAATCGCAAATATGAGAAAAACGCAAATATGGGTAAAACACAGATATGGGATAAATGCAAATATGGGATAAATGCAAATATGGGGTAACACAAATATGGGAGAAGAGAAATGTGGGACACAATGTGTTTAAAAGAAGGAATCGTTTGGTAGCATGGTTTCATGAGTGATGGAACATCTCAAATATGGTAGAAGAGAATTTAGTGGCACATCTTGACTAGAAGAAGGAAACGGGTGATAGGATAGGTTCATGAGATATAGGAAACACGCAAATATGGGAAAAACGCAAATATGGGAAAATCGAAAATATGGCAAAAACGCGAATATTGGACAAACGCAAATAAGGCAAACACACAAACATGGGGAAATCACAAATATGCGAAAAACGCACATATGGGAAAAACGCAAATAAGGGAAAACGCAAATATAGGAAAAACGCAAATATCGGAAAAACGCAAATATGGGAAAATGGCAAAGATGGGAAAAACGCTAATATGGGAAAAACGGAAATATGGGAAAAACACAAATATGGAATAAACACAAATATTGGGATGAACGCAAATTTGGTAAAAATGCAAATATGAGAAAAACGCAAATATGGGAAGAACACAAATATGTGAAACACACAAATATGGGAAGAATGAAAATATCTGAAAAACACAAATATGGGAAAAACGCAAATAAGAGAAAAACGCATATAGGTGAAAAACGCATATGGGTGAAAAACGCATTTATGGATAAAACGCAAATAGGGGAAAAACTGAAATATGGGAAAAACTCAAATATAGGAAAAACTCAAACATGGGAAAAACGTAAATATGGGTAAATGCAAATGTGGGATAAACCCAATTATGGGATAAACGCCAATATGGGAAAAAAGCAAATATGAAAAAAAAACGCAAATATGGGAAAACGCAAATATGGGAAAAACCCAAATATGGGGAATACAAAATATGGGAAAGATGCAAATGTGGCAAAAACCAAATATGGGAAATATGCAAATATGGGAAAAACGCAAATATGGACAAACACAAATATGGGAAAACTAAAGTGTAGGAAAGTTTCAAATACGGGAAAAACAAAAATAAGGGACACACGCAAATATGGGACAACTGGAAATATGGGATAAACACAAATATGGGAAAAACGCAAATAAGGGAAAAACGCATATAGAAGAAAAATGCATATGGGCGAAAAATGTATATATGGAAAAAACGAAAATATGGGAAAAACTCAAATATGGGAAAAACTCTAATGGAGGAAAAACTCAAATATGGGAAAATCCCAATATGGGAAAAACGCAAATGTGGGATGAACCCAAATATGGGATAAAGGCAAATATGGGAAAAACGCAAGGATGGGAAATATGCAAACATAAAAAAAACGCAAATATGGGAAAAACGCAAATATGGGTTAAAATCAAATATGGGAAAAACACAAATATTGGAAAAACGCAAATATGGGAAAAACGCAAATATGGGAAAAACGCAAATATGGGATAAACTCAAACATGGGATAAACGCAAATATGGGACAAACGCAAATATGGGAAAAACGCAAATATGGGAGAAACGCAAATATGGGAAAAATGCAAATATGGGAAAAACGCAAATGTGGGAACAACACAAGTATGGGAAAATCGCAAATATGGAAAAAATGCAAAATTGGGAAAACTCAAGTGTGGGGAAAACTCAAATATGGGAAAAACAAAAATAAGGGACAAACACAAATATCGGAAAACTGCAAATATGGGAAAAACGCAAATATGGGGAAAACGCAAATATAGGAAAAACACATATAGGTGAAAAACGCATGTATGGAAAAAACGCAAAATTCGGGAAAACGCAAATATGGGATAAACGCAAATATGGGAAAAACGCAAACATTGGAAGATGCAAATATGGGAACAACACTAATATGGGAAAGTGCAAGTATGGGAAAAGATCAAATATGGGACATGAGAAATAAGGGACACAACTTGACTAAAAGAAGGAATTGGTTGGTAGCATGGGTTCATGAGTGATGGATAACAGTTGGTAAGATAGGTTCATGAGATATGCGAAAAACGCAAATATGGTAAAAACGCAAAGATGGGAATCGCAAATATGGGAAAAACGCAAATATTGGAAAGATGCAAATATAGGTAAAACGCAAATATGGGAAAACCACAAATATGGGATAAACGCAAACATTTGGGAGAAACGCAAATATGGGATAAACGCAAATATGGGAAAAACGCAAATATGGGCAAAACGCAAATGTGGGAAAAACACAAATATGGGAAAAACGCAAATTATATGGGAATAACGCTAACATGGGAAAAAGGCATATATGGGAAACACGCATATATAGGAAAATGCATATATGTAGAAAACGCAAATATGGGAAAAACGCAAATATGGAAGAAACGCATATACGGGAAAAACGCAAATAAGGGAAAAACGCAAATATGGGAAAATCGCAAATAATCGAAAAACGCAAATATGGGAAAAACGGAAATATTGGAACAACACAAATATGAGAAAAACAAAAATATGGGAAAACCACAAATATGGGAAAACCACAAATATGGGAAAAGCGCAAATATCGGAAAATCGCAAATATCGGAAGATCACAAATAACGCAAAATCGCAAATATCGGAAAAACGCAAATATGGGAAAAACGTAAGTATAGGAAAAACCCAAATATGGGAAATACGCAATTATGGCAGAATCGCAAATATGGGAGAAACATAAATATCGGAAAAACGCAAATATGGGAAAAACGCAATTATGGGAAAAACGCAAATATGGAAAAACGCAAATATGGGAAAAACGCAAATATGGGATAAACGCCAATATGGGGAAACGCATATAAGGGAAAAACGCAAATATGGGAAAAACAGAAATATGCGAAAAACGCTAAGATGGGAAAAATGCAAATATGGGAAAAACGCTAATATTGGAAAAACGCAAAAATAGGTAATACGCAAATATGGGAAAAGCGCAAACATGGGATAAACGCAAATATGGGAAGAACGCAAAAATGGGAAGATTGAAATATGGGAAAAACACAAATATGGGAAAGTGCAAGTATGGGAAAAACTCAAATATGGGAGACGAGAAATTAGGGACACAACTTGACTAAAAGAAGGAATTGGTTTGTAGTATGGGTTCATGAGTGATGGAAAATCTCAAAAATGTAATGGCACACCTTGTCTAGAAGAAGGCAACAGTTCATTAGATATGGGACAAACTCAAATCGGAAAAACGCAAATATAGGAAAAACGAAAATATGGGGAAAACGCAAATATGGGAAAAACGCAAATAAGGGAAAAACGCAAATATGGGAAAAACGCATATATGCAAAAAACGCAAATATGGGACAGCTCAAATATGGGAAAAACGCAAATATGGGACAAACGCAAATAAGGGACAAACATAAGTATGGGAAAAGTGCAAATAGGTGAAAATGTCAAATATGGGTAAATTGCAAATGTGGGATGAACCTAAATATGGGATAAATGCAAATATGGGATAAACGCAAATATGGGAAAAACGAAAATATAGGAAAACACAAATATGGAAAAAATGCAAATATGGCAAACCGCAAAATATGGGAAAAAGCAAATATGGACTAGGCGCGAATATGGGATGAACGCAAATATGGGAAAAACGCAAATATGGGAAAAACGAAAATATGGGAAAAACACAAATGTGGGAAAAACATATATATGGAAAAAACGCAAATATGGGAAAAACGCAAATATAGGAAAAACGCATATATGGGAAAAACGCAATTATGAGAAAAACGCATATAGGTGACAAACGCATGAGGGTGAAAAACGCATATATAGAAAAAACGCAAACAGGGGAAAAACTCAAATATGGGAAAAACTCAAATATAGGAAAAACTCAAATATGGGAAAGATGTAAATATGTGAAAAATGCAAATGTGGCATAAACCCAATTATGAGATGAACGCCAATATGGGAAAACCGGAAATATGGAAAAAACGCAAATATGGGAAAAACGCAAATATGGGAAAAACGCAAATATGGGGAATTCGCATATAGGTGAAAAACGCATATGGGTGAAAAACGTATACATGGAAAAAACGCAAATATGGGAAAAATTCAAATGTGGGAAAAACTCAAATATAGGAAAAACTCAAATATGGGAAAAACGTAAATATGGGAACAACGCAAATGTTGGATAAACCCAAACATGGGATAAACGCTAGTATGGGAAAAATGCAAGGATGGGGAAACCGCAGAAAAAACTCAAATACGGAAAAAATGCAAATATGGGAAATACGCAAATATGGGAAAAACGCAAATATGAAAAAACGCAAATATAGGAAAAACGCTAATATGGGAAAAACCCAAATATGGGGAAAACAAAATATGGGAAAGACGCGAATGTGGCAGAAAACTAAATATGGGAAAACACAAGTGTAGGAAAAACTCAAATGTGGGAAAAACAAAAATAAGTGACAAACGCAAATATGGGACAACGGCAAATATGGGATTAACGCAAATATGGGAAAAACGCAAATATGGGAAAAAAGTATATAGGTGAAAAACGCATATGGGTGAAAGATGCATATATGGAAAAAACGCAAATAGGGGAAAATCTCAAAAATGGGAAAAACTCAAATATAGGACATACTCAAATATGGGAAAAACGTAAATATGGCAAAAACGCAAATATGGGATAAACCCAAATATGGGATAAATGCAAATATGGGAAAAACGGAAATATGGAAAAGACGCAAATATGGGAAAAACGCAAAGATGGGAAAAACACAAATATGGGAAAAACGCATATAGGTAAAAAACGCATATGGGTGAAATACGCATATATGGAAAAAACGCAAATATGGGAAAAACGCAAATATGGGAAAAACTCAAATATAGGAAAAACTCAAATATAGGAAAAACTCAAATATGGGTAAAACGTAAATATGGGAAAAAACGCAAATGTGCGATAAACCCAAATATGAGATAAACGCTAATATGGGAAATACGCAAAGATGGGAAAAACGCAAATATGAAAAAAACTCAAACATGTGAAAACCGCAAATATGCGAAAAATGCAAATATGGGAAAAACGTAAAGATGGTAAAAACGCAAATATGGGAAAATCGCAAATATGAGAAAAAATGCAAATATGGGTAAAACACAGATATGGGATAAACGCAAATATGGGATAAACGCAAATATATGGGAGAAGAGAAATGTGGGGCACAACGTGACTAAAAGAAGGATTCGGTTGGTAGCATGGTTTCATGAGTGATGGAACATCTCAAATATGGTAGAAGAGAATTTAGTGGCACACCTTGACTAGAAGAAGGAAACGGGTGGTAGGATAGGTTCATGAGATATAGGAAACACGCAAATATGGGAAAAACGCAAATATGGGAAAAACGAAAATATGGCAAAAACGCAAATATTGGACAAACGCAAATAAGGCAAACACACAAACATGGGGAAATCACAAATATGCGAAAAACGCACATATGGGAAAAACGCAAATAAGGGAAAACGCAAATATAGGAAAAACGCAAATATCGGAAAAACGCAAATATGGGAAAATGGCAAAGATGGGAAAAACGCTAATATGGGAAAAACGGAAATATGGGAAAAACACAAATATGGAATAAACACAAATATTGGGATGAACGCAAATTTGGTAAAAATGCAAATATGAGAAAAACGCAAATATGGGAAGAACACAAATATGTGAAACACACAAATATGGGAAGAATGAAAATATCTGAAAAACACAAATATGGGAAAAACGCAAATAGGAGAAAAACGCATATAGGTGAAAAACGCATATGGGTGAAAAACGCATTTATGGATAAATCGCAAATAGGGGAAAAACTGAAATATGGGAAAAACTCAAATATAGGAAAAACTCAAACATGGGAAAAACGTAAATATCGGTAAATGCAAATGTGGGATAAACCCAATTATGGGATAAACGCCAATATGGGAAAAAAGCAAATATGAAAAAAAAACGCAAATATGGGAAAACGCAAATATGGGAAAAACCCAAATATGGGGAATACAAAATATGGGAAAGATGCAAATGTGGCAAAAACCAAATATGGGAAATATGCAAATATGGGAAAAACGCAAATATGGACAAACACAAATATGGGAAAACTAAAGTGTAGGAAAGTTTCAAATATGGGAAAAACAAAAATAAGGGACAAACGCAAATATGGGACAACTGGAAATATGGGATAAACACAAATATGGGAAAAACGCAAATAAGGGAAAAACGCATATAGAAGAAAAACGCATATGGGCGAAAAATGTATATATGGAAAAAACGAAGATATGGGAAAAACTCAAATATGGGAAAAACTCTAATAGAGGAAAAACTCAAATATGGGAAAATCCCAATATGGGAAAAACGCAAATGTGGGATGAACCCAAATATGGGATAAACGCAAATATGGGAAAAACGCAAGGATGGGAAATATGCAAACATGAAAAAAACGCAAATATGGGAAAAACGCAAATATGGGTTAAAATCAAATATGGGAAAAACACAAATATTGGAAAAACGCAAATATGGGAAAAACGCAAATATGGGAAAAACGCAAATATGGGATAAACTCAAACATGGGATAAACGCAAATATGGGACAAACGCAAATATGGGAAAAACGCAAATATGGGAGAAACGCAAATATGGGAAAAAAGCAAATATGGGAAAAACGCAAATGTGGGAACAACACAAGTATGGGAAAATCGCAAATATGGAAAAAACGCAAAATTGGGAAAACTCAAGTGTGGGGAAAACTCAAATATGGGAAAAACAAAAATAAGGGACAAACACAAATATCGGAAAACTGCAAATATGGGAAAAACGCAAATATGGGGAAAACGCAAATATAGGAAAAACACATATAGGTGAAAAACGCATATATGGAAAAAACGCAAAGTTCGGGAAAACGCAAATATGGGATAAACGCAAATATGGGAAAAACGCAAACATTGGAAGATGTAAATATGGGAACAACACTAATATGGGAAAGTGCAAGTATGGGAAAAGATCAAATATGGGACATGAGAAATAAGGGACACAACTTGACTAAAAGAAGGAATTGGTTGGTAGCATGGGTTCATGAGTGATGGATAACAGTTGGTAAGATAGGTTCATGAGATATGCGAAAAACGCAAATATGGTAAAAACGCAAAGATGGGAATCGCAAATATGGGAAAAACGCAAATATTGGAAAGACGCAAATATAGGTAAAACGCAAATATGGGAAAACCACAAATATGGGATAAACGCAAACATTTGGGAGAAACGCAAATATGGGATAAACGCAAATATGGGAAAAACGCAAATATGGGCAAAACGCAAATGTGGGAAAAACACAAATATGGGAAAAACGCAAATTATATGGGAATAACGCTAACATGGGAAAAAGGCATATATGGGAAACACGCATATATAGGAAAATGCATATATGTAGAAAACGCAAATATGGGAAAAACGCAAATATGGAAGAAACGCATATACGGGAAAAACGCAAATAAGGGAAAAACGCAAATATGGGAAAATCGCAAATAATCGAAAAACGCAAATATGGGAAAAACGGAAATATTGGAACAACACAAATATGAGAAAAACAAAAATATGGGAAAACCACAAATATGGGAAAACCACAAATATGGGAAAAGCGCAAATATCGGAAAATCGCAAATATCGGAAGATCACAAATAACGCAAAATCGCAAATATCGGAAAAACGCAAATATGGGAAAAACGTAAGTATAGGAAAAACCCAAATATGGGAAATACGCAATTATGGCAGAATCGCAAATATGGGAGAAACATAAATATCGGAAAAACGCAAATATGAAAAAAACGCAATTATGGGAAAAACGCAAATATGGAAAAACGCAAATATGGGAAAAACGCTAATATGGGATAAACGCCAATATGGGGAAACGCATATAAGGGAAAAACGCAAATATGGGAAAAACAGAAATATGCGAAAAACGCTAAGATGGGAAAAATGCAAATATGGGAAAAACGCTAATATTGGAAAAACGCAAAAATAGGTAATACGCAAATATGGGAAAAGCGCAAACATGGGATAAACGCAAATATGGGAAGAACGCAAAAATGGGAAGATTGAAATATGGGAAAAACACAAATATGGGAAAGTGCAAGTATGGGAAAAACTCAAATATGGGAGACGAGAAATTAGGGACACAACTTGACTAAAAGAAGGAATTGGTTTGTAGTATGGGTTCATGAGTGATGGAAAATCTCAAAAATGTAATGGCACACCTTGTCTAGAAGAAGGCAACAGTTCATTAGATATGGGACAAACTCAAATCGGAAAAACGCAAATATAGGAAAAACGAAAATATGGGAAAAACGCAAATATGGGAAAAACGCAAATAAGGGAAAAACGCAAATATGGGAAAAACGCATATATGCAAAAAACGCAAATATGGGACAGCTCAAATATGGGAAAAACGCAAATATGGGACAAACGCAAATAAGGGACAAACATAAGTATGGGAAAAGTGCAAATAGGTGAAAATGTCAAATATGGGTAAATTGCAAATGTGGGATGAACCTAAATATGGGATAAATGCAAATATGGGATAAACGCAAATATGGGAAAAACGAAAATATGGGAAAACACAAATATGGAAAAAATGCAAATATGGCAAACCGCAAAATATGGGAAAAAGCAAATATGGACTAGGCGCGAATATGGGATGAACGCAAATATGGGAAAAACGCAAATATGGGAAAAACGAAAATATGGGAAAAACACAAATGTGGGAAAAACATATATATGGAAAAAACGCAAATATGGGAAAAACGCAAATATAGGAAAAACGCATATATGGGAAAAACGCAATTATGAGAAAAACGCATATAGGTGACAAACGCATGAGGGTGAAAAACGCATATATAGAAAAAACGCAAACAGGGGAAAAACTCAAATATGGGAAAAACTCAAATATAGGAAAAACTCAAATATGGGAAAGATGTAAATATGTGAAAAATGCAAATGTGGCATAAACCCAATTATGAGATGAACGCCAATATGGGAAAACCGGAAATATGGAAAAAACGCAAATATGGGAAAAACGCAAATATGGGAAAAACGCAAATATGGGGAATTCGCATATAGGTGAAAAACGCATATGGGTGAAAAACGTATACATGGAAAAAACGCAAATATGGGAAAAATTCAAATGTGGGAAAAACTCAAATATAGGAAAAACTCTAATATGGGAAAAACGTAAATATGGGAACAACGCAAATGTTGGATAAACCCAAACATGGGATAAACGCTAATATGGGAAAAACGCAAGGATGGGGAAACCGCAGAAAAAACTCAAATACGGAAAAAATGCAAATATGGGAAATACGCAAATATGGGAAAAACGCAAATATGAAAAAACGCAAATATAGGAAAAACGCTAATATGGGAAAAACCCAAATATGGGGAAAACAAAATATGGGAAAGACGCGAATGTGGCAGAAAACTAAATATGGGAAAACACAAGTGTAGGAAAAACTCAAATGTGGGAAAAACAAAAATAAGTGACAAACGCAAATATGGGACAACGGCAAATATGGGATTAACGCAAATATGGGAAAAACGCAAATATGGGAAAAAAGTATATAGGTGAAAAACGCATATGGGTGAAAGATGCATATATGGAAAAAACGCAAATAGGGGAAAATCTCAAAAATGGGAAAAACTCAAATATAGGACAAACTCAAATATGGGAAAAACGTAAATATGGCAAAAACGCAAATATGGGATAAACCCAAATATAGGATAAATGCAAATATGGGAAAAACGGAAATATGGAAAAGACGCAAATATGGGAAAAACGCAAAGATGGGAAAAACACAAATATGGGAAAAACGCATATAGGTAAAAAACGCATATGGGTGAAATACGCATGTATGGAAAAAACGCAAATATGGGAAAAACGCAAATATGGGAAAAACTCAAATATAGGAAAAACTCAAATATAGGAAAAACTCAAATATGGGTAAAACGTAAATATGGGAAAAAACGCAAATGTGCGATAAACCCAAATATGAGATAAACGCTAATATGGGAAATACGCAAAGATGGGAAAAACGCAAATATGAAAAAAACTCAAGTATGTGAAAACCGCAAATATGCGAAAAATGCAAATATGGGAAAAACGTAAAGATGGTAAAAACGCAAATATGGGAAAATCGCAAATATGAGAAAAAATGCAAATATGGGTAAAACACAGATATGGGATAAACGCAAATATGGGATAAACGCAAATATATGGGAGAAGAGAAATGTGGGGCACAACGTGACTAAAAGAAGGATTCGGTTGGTAGCATGGTTTCATGAGTGATGGAACATCTCAAATATGGTAGAAGAGAATTTAGTGGCACACCTTGACTAGAAGAAGGAAACGGGTGGTAGGATAGGTTCATGAGATATAGGAAACACGCAAATATGGGAAAAACGCAAATATGGGAAAAACGAAAATATGGCAAAAACGCAAATATTGGACAAACGCAAATAAGGGAAACACGCAAACATGGGGAAATCGCATATATGCGAAAAACGCAAATATGGGAAAAACGGAAATAAGGGAAAACGCAAATATAGGAAAAACACAAATATCGGAAAAACGCAAATATGGGAAAATGGCAAAGATGGGAAAAACGCTAATATGGGAAAAAGGCAAATATGGGAAAAACACAAATATGGAATAAACGCAAATATTGGGATGAACGCAAATTTGGTAAAAATGCAAATATGAGAAAAACGCAAATATGGGAAGAACACAAATATGTGAAACACACAAATATGGGAAGAATGAAAATATCTGAAAAACGCAAATATGGGAAAAACGCAAATAAGAGAAAAACGCATATAGGTGAAAAACGCATATGGGTGAAAAACGCATTTATGGATAAAACGCAAATAGGGGAAAAACTGAAATATGGGAAAAACTCAAATATAGGAAAAACTCAAATATGGGAAAAACCTAAATATGGGAAAAACGCAAATGTGGGATAAACCCAATTATGGGATAAACGCCAATATGGGAAAAAAGCAAATATGGAAAAAAAGCAAATATGGGAAAGCGCAAATATGGGAAAAACGCAAATATGGGGAAATCGCATATACGTGAAAAACGCATATGGGTGAAAAACATACATGAAAAAAACGCAAATATGGGAAAACCTCTAATATGGGGAAAACTCAAATATGGGAAAAACGTAAATATGGGAAAAACGCACATGTGGGATAAACCCAAATATGGGATAAACGCTGATATGGGAAAAACGCAAAGATGGGAAAACGCAAATATGAAAAAAACTCAAATACGGAAAAAAGGAAATATGGGAAAAACGCAAACATCGGAAAAACGCAAATGTGAAAAACCGCAAATATGGGAAAAACCCAAATATGGGAAAAACCCAAATATGGGGAAAACAAAATACGGGAAAGATGCAAATGTGGCAAAAACGAAATATGGGAAATATGCAAATATGGGAAAAACGCAAATATGGACAAACACAAATATGGGAAAACTAAAGTGTCGGAAAGACTCAAATATGGGAAAAACAAAAATAAGGGACAAACGCAAATATGGGACAACCAGAAATATGGGATAAACACAAATATGGGAAAAACGCAAATATGGGAAAAAAGCATATAGGTGTAAAACGCATATGGGCAAAAACGTATATATGGAAAAAACGAAAATATGGGAAAATCTCAAATATGGAAAAGCTCTAATATAGGAAAAACTCAAATATGGGAAAATCCCAATATGGGAAAAACGCAAATGTGGGATAAACCCAAATATGGGATCAACGCAAATATGGGAAAAACGCAAGGATGGGAAATATGCAAACATGAAAAAAACGCAAATATGGGAAAAACGCAAATATGGGTTAAAATCAAATATGGGAAAAACACAAATATTGGAAAAACGCAAATTCGGGAAAAACGCAAATATGGGAAAAACGCAAATATGGGATAAACTGAAACATGGGATAAATGCAAATATGGGACAAACGCAAATATGGGAAAAACGCAAATATGGGAGAAACGCAAATATGGGAAAAACGCAAATATGGGAAAAACGCAAAAGTGGGAACAACACAAGTATGGGAAAATCGCAAATATGGAAAAATCGCAAAATTGGGAATACTCAAGTGTGGGGAAAACTCAAATATGGGAAAAACGAAAATAAGGGACAAACACAAATATGGGAAAACTGCAAATATAGGAAATTACGCAAATATGGGAAAAACGCAAATATAGGAAAAACACATATAGGTGAAAAACGCATGTATGGAAAAAACGCAAAATTCGGGAAAACGCAAATATGGGATAAACGCAAATATGGGAAAAACGCAAACATTGGAAGATGCAAATATGGGAACAACACTAATATGGGAAAGTGCAAGTATGGGAAAAGTTCAAATATGGGAGATGAGAAATAAGGGACACAACTTGACTAAAAGAAGGAATTGGTTGGTAGCATGGGTTCATGAGTGATGGATAACAGTTGGTAAGATAGGTTCATGAGATATGCGAACAACGCAAATATGGTAAAAACGCAAAGATGGGAATCGCAAATATGGGTAAAACGCAAATATTGGAAAGACGCAAATATAGGTAAAACGCAAATATGGGAAAACCACAAATATGGGATAAACGCAAACATTTGGGAGAAACGCAAATATGGGATACACGCAAATATGGGAAAAACGCAAATATGGACAAAACGCAAATATGGGAAGAACGCAAAAATGGGAAGACGCAAATATGGGAAAAACAAATATGGGAAAGTGCAAGTATGGGAAAAACTCAAATATGGGAGACGAGAAATTAGGGACACAACTTGACTAAAAGAAGGAATTGGTTTGTAGTATGGGTTCATGAGTGATGGAAAATCTCAAAAATGTAATGGCACACCTTGTCTAGAAGAAGGCAACAGTTCATTAGATATGGGACAAACTCAAATCGGAAAAACGCAAATATAGGAAAAACGCAAATATGGGAAAAACGCAAATATGGGAAAAACGCAAATAAGGGAAAAACGCTAATATGGGAAAAATGCAAATATGCGAAAAACGCAAATATGGGACAGCTCAAATATGGGAGAAACGCAAATATGGGACAAACGCAAATATGGGACAAACATAAGTATGGGAAAAGCGCAAATAGGGGAAAATGTCAAATATGGGAAAATTGCAAATATGGGAAGAACCTAAATATGGGATAAATGCAAATATGGGATAAACGCAAATATGGGAAAAACGAAAATATGGGAAAACACAAATATGGAAAAAATGCAAATATGACAAACCGAAAATATGGGAAAAAGCGAATATGGACAAAGCGCGAATATGGGATGAACGCAAATATGGGAAAAACGCAAATATGGGAAAAAACGAAAATATGGGAAAAACACAAATATGGGAAAAACATATGTATGGAAAAAACGCAAATATGGGAAAAACGCAAATGTGGGAAAAACGCAAATATGGGAAAAACGCAAATATGGGGAATTCGCATATGGGTGAAAAATGCATATGGGTGAAAAACGTATACATGGAAAAAACGCAAATAAGGGAAAAATTCAAATGTGGGAAAAACTCAAATATAGGAAAAACTCAAATATGGGAAAAACGTGAATATGGGAACAACGCAAATGAGGGATAAACCCAAACATGGGATAAACGCTAATATGGGAAAAACGCAAGGATGAGGAAACCGCAAAAAAAAACTCAAATACAGAAAAAACGCAAATATGGGAAATACGCTAATATGGGAAAAACCCAAATATGGGGAAAACAAAATATGGGAAAGATGCAAATGTGGCAGAAAACTAAATATGGGAAAACTCAAGTGTAGGAAAAACTGAAATATGGGAGAAACAAAAACAAGTGACAAACGCAAATATGGGACAACCGCAAATATGGGATTAACGCAAATTTGGGAAAAACGCAAATATGGGAAAAATGCATATAGGTGAAAAACGCATATGGGTGAAAGACGCATACATGGAAAAAACGCAAATAGGGGAAAATCTCAAAAATGGGAAAAACTCAAATATAGGACAAACTCAAATATGGGAAAAACGTAAATATGGGAAAAACGCAAATGTGGGATAAACCCAAATATGGTATAAATGCAAATATGGGAAAAACGGAAATAAGGAAAAGATGCAAATATGGGAAAAACGCAAAGATGGGAAAAACACAAATATGGGAAAAACGCATATAGGTGATAAACGCATATGGGTGAAATACGCATATATGGAAAAAACGCAAATATGGGAAAAACGCATATATGGGAGAAACTCAAATATAGGAAAAACTCAAATATAGGAAAAACTCAAATATGGGTAAAACGTAAATATGGGAAAAAACGCAAATGTGCGATAAACCCAAATATGAGATAAACGCTAATATGGGAAAAACGCAAAGATGGGAAAAACGCAAATATGAAAAAAACTCAAATATGTGAAAACCGCAAATATGCGAAAAACGCAAATATGGGAAAAACGTAAAGATGGGAAAAACGCAAATATGGGAAAATCGTAAATATGAGAAAAACGCAAATATGGGTAAAACACAGATATGGGATAATCGCAAATATGGGATAAACGCAAATATGGGGTAACACAAATATGGGAGAAGAGAAATGTGGGGCACAACGTGACTAAAAGAAGGATTCGGTTGGTAGCATGGTTTCATGAGTGATGGAACATCTCAAACATGGTAGAAGGGAATTTAGTGGCACACCTTGACTAGAAGAAGGAAACGGGTGGTAGGATAGGTTCATGAGATATAGGAAACACGCAAATATGAGAAAAACGCAAATATGGGAAAAACGAAAATATGGCAAAAACGCAAATATTGGACAAACGCAAATAAGGGAAACACGCAAACATGGGGAAATCACAAATATGCGAAAAACGCAAATATGGGTAAGACGCAAATAAGAGAAAACGCAAATATAAGAAAATCGCAAATATCGGAAAAACGCAAATATGGGAAAATGGCAAAGATGGGAAAAACGCTAATATGGGAAAAAGGCAAATATGGGAAAAACACAAATATGGAATAAACGCAAATATTGGGATGAACGCAAATTTGGTAAAAACGCAAATACGAGAAAAACGCAAATATGGGACGAACACAAATATGTGAAACACACAAATATGGGAAGAATGAAAATATTTGAAAAACGCAAATATGGGGAAAACGCAAATAAGAGAAAAACGCATATAGGTGGATAACGCATATGGGTGAAAAACGCATTTATGGATAAGACGCAAATAGGGGAAAAACTGAAATATGGGAAAAACTCAAATATAGGAAAAACTCAAATATGGGAAAAACGTAAATATGGGAAAAACGCAAATGTGGGATAAACCCAATTATGGGATAAACGCCAATATGGGAGAAAAGCAAATATGGAAAAAACGCAAATATGAGAAAACGCAAATATGGGAAAAACGCAAATATGGGGAAATCGCATATAGGTGAAAAACGCATATGGGTGAAAAACATACATGAAAAAAACGCAAATATGGGAAAACCTCGAATGTGCGGAAAACTGAAATATGGGAAAAACGTAAATATGGGAACAACGCTAATGTGGGATAAAACCCATTTATGGGATAAACGCTGATACGGGAAAAACACAAAGATGGGAAAACGCAAATATGAAAAAAACTCAAATACGGAAAAAAGCAAATATGGGAAAAACGCAAATATCGGAAAAACGCAAATGTGAAAAACCGCAAATATGGGAAAAACGCTAATATGGGAAAAACCCAAATATGGGGAAAACAAAATATGGGAAAGATGCAAATGTGGCAAAAACCAAATATGGGAAATATGCAAATATGGGAAAAACGCAAATATGGACAAACACAAATATGGGAAAACTAAAGTGTAGGAAAGACTCAAATATGGGAAAAACAAAAATAAGGGACAAACGCATATATGGGACAACTGGAAATATGGGATAAACACAAATATGGGAAAAACGCAAATATGGGAAAAACGCATATAGGTGAAAAACGCAAATATGGGAAAAACACAAATATGGGAAAAACGCAAATAAGGATAAACGCAAATATGGAAAAAACACAAATATGCGAAAAACGCTAAGATGGGAAAAATGCAAATATGGGAAAAAAGCAAATATGGGAAAAACGCAAATACAGGTAATATGTAAATATGGGAAAAGCGCAAACATGGGATAAACGCTAATATGGGAAGAACGCAAAAATGGGAAGACGCAAATATGGGAAAATCACAAATATGGGAAAGTGCAAGTATGGGAAAAACTCAAATATGGGAGACGAGAAATTAGGGACACAACTTGACTAAAAGAAGAAATTGGTTAGTAGTATGGGTTAATGAGTGATGGAAAATCTCAAAAATGTAATGGCACACCTTGTCTAGATGAAGGCAACAGTTCATTAGATATGGGACAAACTCAAATCGGAAAAACGCAAATATAGGAAAAACGCAAATATGGGAAAAACGCAAATATGGGAAAAACGCAAATAAGGGAAAAACGCAAATATGGGAAAAACGCAAATATGGGACAACTCAAATATGGGAAAAACGCAAATATGGGACAAACGCAAATATGGGACAAACATAAGTATGGGAAAAGCGCAAATAGAGGAAAATGTCAAATATGGAAAAATTGCAAATATGGGAAGAACCTAAATATGGGATAAATGCAAATATGGGATAAACGCAAATATGGGAAAAACGAAAATATGGGAAAACACAAATATGGAAAAAATTCAAATATGGCAAACCGCAAAATATGGGAAAAAGCAAATATGGACTAAGCGCGAAGATGGGATGAACGCAAATATGGGGAAAACGCAAATATGGGAAAAACGAAAATATGGGAAAAACACAAATATGGGAAAAACATATATATGGAAA
The DNA here is from genome assembly GCF_021461395.2 of Schistocerca americana. NCBI lineage: Eukaryota > Metazoa > Arthropoda > Insecta > Orthoptera > Acrididae > Schistocerca > Schistocerca americana. The sequence goes on along the minus strand of NC_060129.1, from coordinate 103,292,857 downwards.
AAACGCAAATATGAGAAAAACGCAAATATGGGAAAAACGCAAATATGGGAAAAACGCAATTATGAGAAAAACGCATACAGGTGAAAAACGCATGAGGGTGAAAAACTCATATATAGAAAAAACGCAAACAGGGGAAAAACTCAAATATGGGAAAAACTCAAATATAGGAAAAACTCAAATATGGGAAAGATGTAAATATGTGAAAAACGCAAATGTGGCATAAACCCAATTATGGGATGAACGCCAATATGGGAAAACCAGAAACATGGAAAAACGCAAATATGGGAAAAACGCAAATATGGGAAAATCGCAAATATGGGGATTTCGCATATAGGTAAAAAACGCATATGAGTGAAAAACGTATACATGGAAAAAAACGCAAATATGGGAAAAATTCAAATGTGGGAAAAACTCAAATATAGGAAAAACTCAAATATGGGAAAAACGTAAATATGGGAACAACGCAAATGTGGGATAAACCCAAACATGGGATAAACGCTAATATGGGAAAAACGCAAAGATGGGGAAACCACAAAAAAAAACTCAAATACGGAAAAAACGCAAATATGGGAAATACGCAAATATGGGAAAAACGCAAATATGAAAAAACGCAAATATAGGAAAAACGCTAATATGGGAAAAACCCAAATATGGGGAAAACAAAATATGGGAAAGACGCAAATGTTTCAGAAAACTAAATATGGGAAAACTCAAGTGTAGGAAAAACTCAAATATGGGAAAAACAAAAATAAGTGACAAACGCAAATATGGGGCAACCGCAAATATGGGATTAACGCAAATATGGGAAAAACGCAAATATGGGAAAAATGCATATAGGTGAAAAACGCATATGGGTGAAAGACGCATACATTGAAAAAACGCAAATAGGGGAAATTCTCAAAAATGGGAAAAACTCAAATATAGGACAAACTCAAATGTGGGAAAAACGTAAATATGGGAAAAACGCAAATGTGGGATAAACCCAAATATGGGATAAATGCAAATATGGGAAAAACGGAAATATGGAAAAGACGCAAATATCGGAAAAAGGCAAAGATGGGAAAAACACAAATATGGGAAAAACGCATGTAGGTGAAAAACGCATATGGGTGAAAAACGCATATATGGAAAAAACGCAAATATGGGAAAAACGCAAATATGGGAAAAACTCAAATATAGGAAAAACTCAAATATAGGAAAAACTCAAATATGGGTAAAACGTAAATATCGGAAAAAACGCAAATGTGCGATAAACCCAAATATGAGATAAACGCTAATATGGGAAAAACGCAAAGATGGGAAAAACGCAAATATGAAAAAAACTCAAATATGTGAAAACCGCAAATATGCGAAAAACGCAAATATGGGAAAAACGTAAAGATGGGAAAAACGCAAATATGGGAAAATCGCAAATATGAGAAAAACGCAAATATGGGTAAAACACAGATATGGGATAAACGCAAATATGGGATAAACGCAAATATGGGGTAACACAAATATGGGAGAAGAGAAATGTGGGGCACAACGTGACTAAAATAAGGAATCGGTTGGTAGCATGGTTTCATGAGTGATGGAACATCACAAATATGGTAGAAGAGAATTTAGTGGCACACCTTGACTAGAAGAAGGAAACGGTTGGTAGGATAGGTTCATGAGATATAGGAAACACGCAAATATGGGAAAAACGCAAATATGGGAAAAACGAAAATATAGAAAAACGGAAATATTGGAAAAACGCAAATAAGGGAAACACGCAAACATGGGAAAAACATAAATATGCGAAAAACACAAATATGGGAAAAACGCAAAGATGGGAAAAACGCAAATATTGGAAAATCGCAAATATGGGAAAACCGCAAATATGGGTAAAACGCCAATATGGGATAAACGCAAATATGGGATAAACGCAAATATGGGAAAAACGCAGAAATAGGAAAAACGCAAATATGGTTAAATTGCAAATATGGTGAAAACGCAAATTTCGGAAAAACGCAAATAAGGGGAAAATGCAAATATTGCAAAAACGTAAATATGGGAAAAAAACAAATTTCAGAAGGAATCAAGTATGCGAAAAAGGCAAGTATGGGGAAGATGCAAGTATGGGGAAGACGCTAGTTTGGGGAAGATGGTAGTATGGGGAACATGCAAGTATGGGGTAGACGCGAGTATGGCGAAGACGCAAATATGGGGAACACGCAAGTATGGGGTAGACGCAAGAATGAGGGAGACACAAATATGGGAAAACGCAAATATGTGTAAAACGCAAAAATGGGAAGACGCAATAAGGGAAAAACGCAAATATGTGAAAAACGCAAAAATGGGAAAAACAGAAAGCTGGGAAAAACGCAAATATGGGAAAGCTCAAATATGGGATAAACGCAAATATGTTACAAACGCAAATATGGGAGAAACACAAATATGGGAAAAAGTCGAATATGGGAAAATTGCAAGTATGGGAAGGACGCAAATATGGGGAAAACGCAAATATGGGAAAATGGCAAAGATGAGAAAAGCGCTAATATCGGAAAAACGCAAATATGGGAATAACGCAAATATGGGAAAAACGCAAATATGGGGAAACGGAAATATGGGAGAAGAGCAATGTGAGGCACAACTTGACTAAAAGAAGGAATTGGTTGGTAGCATGGGTTCATGAGTGATGGAACATCTCAAATATGGGAGAAGAGAATTTAGTGGCATACCTTGACTAGAAGAAGGAAACGGCTGGTAGGATTGGTTTATGAGATATAGAAAACACGTAAATATGGGAAAAACGCATATATGGGAAAAACGAAAATATGGGAAAAACGCAAATATTGGAAATACGCTAATAAGGGAAAAACGCAAACATGGGAAAAACTCCAATATGCGAAAAACGCAAATATGGGAAAAATGTAAAGATGGGAAAATACAAATATGAGAAAATCGCAAATATGGGAAAAACGGAAATATGGGTAAAACGCAAATATGGGAAAAACGCAAATAAGGAAAAAGGCAAAGATGGAAAAACGCAAATATGAGAAAGACGATAATATGGGAAAAACAAAAATTAGGGTAAAACGAAAAAATGTGAAAAACGCAAATGTGGCATAAACCCAATTATGGGATGAACGCCAATATGGGAAAACCGGAAATATGGAAAAACACAAATATGGGAAAAACGCAAATATGGGAAAAACGCAAATATGGGGATTTCGCATATAGGTAAAAAACGCATATGGGTGAAAAACGTATACATGGAAAAAACGCAAATATGGGAAAAATTGAAATGGGGGAAAAACTCAAATATAGGAAAAACTCAAATATGGGAAAAACGTAAATATGGGAACAACGCAAATGTGGGATAAACCCAAACATGGGATAAACGCTAATATGGGAAAAACACAAAGATGAGGAAACCGCAAAAAAAAACCAAATACGGAAAAAACGCAAATATGGGAAATACGCAAATATGGTAAAAACGCAAATATGAAAAAACGCAAATATAGGAAAAACGCTAATATGGGAAAAACCCAAATATGGGGAAAACAAAACATGGGAAAGACGCAAAATTTTCAGAAAACTAAATATGGGAAAACTCAAGTGTAGGAAAAACTCAAATATGGGAAAAACAAAAATAAGTGACAAACGCAAATATGGGACAACCGCAAATATGGGATTAACGCAAATATGGGAAAAACGCAAATATGGGAAAAATGCATATAGGTGAAAAACGCATATGGGTGAAAGACGCATACATGGAAAAAACGCAAATAGGGGAAAATCTCAAAAATGGGAAAAACTCAAATATAGGACAAACTCAAATATGGGAGAAACGTAAATATGGGAAAAACGCAAATGTGGGATAAACCCAAATATGGGATAAATGCAAATATGGGAAAAACGGAAATATGGAAAAGACGCAAATATGGGAAAAAGGCAAAGATGGGAAAAACACAAATATGGGAAACACGCATATAGGTGAAAAACGCATATGGGTGAAAAACGCATATATGGAAAAAACGCAAATATGGGAAAAACGCAAATATGGGAAAAACTCAAATATAGGAAAAACTCAAATATAGGAAAAACTCAAATACGGGTAAAACGTAAATATCGGAAAAAACGCAAATGTGCAATAAACCCAAATATGAGATAAACGCTAATATGGGAAACACGCAAACATGGGAAAAACATAAATATGCGAAAAATGCAAATATGGGAAAAACGCAAAGATGGGAAAAACGCAAATATTGGAAAATCGCAAATATGGGAAAACCGCAAATATGGGTAAAACGCCAATATGGGATAAACGCAAATATGGGATAAACGCAAATATGGGAAAAACGCAGAAATAGGAAAAACGCAAATATGGTTAAATTGCAAGTATGGTGAAAACGCAAATTTCGGAAAAACGCAAATATGGGGAAAATGCAAATATTGCAAAAACGTAAATATGGGAAAAAAACAAATTTCAGAAGGAATCAAGTATGGGAAAAAGGCAAGTATGGGGAAGATGCAAGTATGGGGAAGACGCTAGTTTGGGGAAGGTGGTAGTATGGGGAACACGCAAGTATGTGGTAGACGCAAGTATGGTGAAGACGCAAGTATGGGGAACACGCAAGTATGGGGTAGACGCAAGAATGAGGGAGACACAAATATGGGAAAACGCAAATATGTGTAAAACGCAAAAGTGGGAAGACACAAATATGGGAAAAACGCAAATATGTGAAAAACGCAAAAATGGGAAAAACAGAAAGCTGGGAAAAACGCAAATATGGGAAAGCTCAAATATGGGATAAACGCAAATATGTTACAGACGCAAATATGGGAGAAACACAAATATGGGAAAAATGCAAATATGGGAAAAAGTCGAATATGGGAAAATTGCAAGTATGGGAAGAACGCAAATATGGGGAAAACGCAAATATGGGAAAATGGCAAAGATGAGAAAAGCGCTAATATCGGAAAAACGCAAATATGGGAATAACGCAAATATGGGAAAAACGCAAATATGGGGAAACGGAAATATGGGAGAAGAACAATGTGAGGCACAACTTGACTAAAAGAAGGAATTGGTTGGTAGCATGGGTTCATGAGTGATGGAACATCTCAAATATGGGAGAAAGAGAATTTAGTGGCATGCCTTGACTAGAAGAAGGAAACGGCTGGTAGGATTGGTTTATGAGATATAGAAAACACGTAAATATGGGAAAAACGCATATATGGGAAAAACGAAAATATGGGAAAAACGCAAATATTGGAAATACGCTAATAAGGGAAAAACGCAAACATGGGAAAAACTCCAATATGCGAAAAACGCAAATATGGGAAAAATGTAAAGATGGGAAAATACAAATATGAGAAAATCGCAAATATGGGAAAAACGGAAATATGGGTAAAACGCAAATATGGGAAAAACGCAAATAAGGAAAAACGCAAATATGGGAAAAACGCAAATATGCGAAAAACGCAAATATAGGAGAAAGGCAAAGATGGAAAACCGCAAATATGAGAAAGACGATAATATGGGAAAAACAAGAATTAGGGTAAAACGAAAATATGGGAAAAACGCATATACGGGATAAACGCAAATATTGGAACAAAAACAAATACGGGATAAATGCAAATATGGGAAAAACGCAAATATGGGGAAATCGCAAATAAGGGAAATACGCAAATATGGGAAAATCGCAGATATGTGAAAAACGCAAATGAGGGAAAAACGAAAAGCTGGGAAAAACGCAATTATGGGAGAAACGCAAATATAGGTAAAACGCAAATATGGGAAAGCGCAAATATGGGATAAACTCAAAGATTGGGATAAACGCAAATATTGGATAAACGCAAATATGAAAACCACTCAATATAGAAATAACGCAAATATACGAAAAACGCAAATATGGGAAAAACGCAGATATGGGGCAAACGCAAGTATGGCAAAAAGAAATATGGGAAAAACGGATATATGGGTAACACGCAAATATGGGAAAAACACAAATATTGGAAAAACACAAACATTGGAGAAACGCACATATGGAAAAAACGCAAATATAGGAACAACGCAAATATCTTTAAATCGCAAATATGGGGAAAACGCAAATTATATGGGAAAAACGCTTATATGGAAAAAACGCATAAATCAGAAAAACACATATACGGGAACAAGCGCAAATATCGGAAAATCGCAAATATCGGAAGATCACAATCATCGTAAAATCGCAAATATTGGAAAAATGCAAATATGGGAAAATCGCATATATGGGAAAAACGCGATTATAGGAAAACACAAATATGGGATAAATACAAATATGGAAAATACGCTAATATGGCAAAAATAATAATGCAGGAAAAGTGCAAATATAGTAAAAACACATATATAGTAAAAGCGCATTTATCGGAAAAGTGCATGTACGGAAAAAACGCATATATGGGGAAGGTGCATATATGGGAAAAACGCATATATGGGAAAAACGCATTAATGGAAAAATCGGATATATGGGTAAAACTCATATACTGGAGAAACGCATATATTGGAAAAATGCATATATGGCAAAATCGCAAATATAGGAAAAACAGAAATATGGGGAAAACGCAATTATTGGAAAAACGTAAATATGGGAAAAAAATAAAATTCGGCAGGAATCAAGTATGTGAAAATGCAAATATGGAGAAGACGCAAGAATGGGGAAGATGCAAATATGAGAAAAACCCAAAAATTGGAAAAACGCAAATAAGGGAAACGCGCAAACATGGGAAAAACACAAATATGGGAAAAACGCAAATATGGGAAAAACGCAAAGATGGGAAAAACGCAAATATGGGAAAATCGCAAATATGGGAAAAACGCAAATTTGGGAAAACGCAAATATGGGAAAAACACAAATATGGGGAAACGAAAATATGGGAGAAGAAAAATGTGGGGCACAACATGACTAAAAGAAGGAATCGGTTGGTAGCATGGGTTCATGAGTGATGGAACATCGCAAAAATATTGGAAGAAAATTTTAGTGGCACACCTTTACTAGAAGAAGGAAACGATTGGTAGGATAGGTTCATGAGATATAGGAAACACACAGATATGGGAAAAACGGAAATATGGGAAAAACGAAAATATAGAAAAAACGCAAATATTGGAAAAACGCAAATAAGGGTAAAACACAAATATGAGATAAACACAAATATGGGATAAACGCAGATATTGGGATAAACGCAAATATGGGATAAACGCAAATATGGGAAAAACGCAGAAATCGGAAAAATGCAAATATGGTTAAATCGCAAATATGGGAAAAACGCAAATTATATGGTGAAAACGCATATATGGGAAAAACGCATATATGGGAAAAGTACATATAGGGAGAAAACGCATATATGGGAAAAACGCATATATGGCAAAAACTCATATATTGGAAAAACGCATATATGGGAAAACGCATATATGTGAAAAACGCAAATATCGGAGAAACTGAAATATGGGGAAAATGTGAATATTGGAAAAACGTAAATATGGGAAAAAAACAAATTTCGGAAGGAATCATGTATGGGAAAAACGCAGGTATGGGGAACATGCAAGTATGGGGAAGACGCAAGTATGGGGAAGACACAAGAATGGGGAAGACGCTACTTTGGGGAAGATGATAGTATGGGGAACACGCAAGTATGGGGAAGACGCAAGTATGGGGAAGACGCAAGTATGGGGAAGACGCAAGTATGGGGAAGACGCAAGTATGGGGTAGATGCAAGAATTGGGAAGACACTGAAACTCCCCTTTGAACAATTTATACACGATTGTGCTTAAACTGACACACAATATTTTGTTAGCGCAACGCAATCTGACTTTCAAAATTCCCTACAAAAGAATGGCCCTGACTAACATTAAACTATACCTTTCACAAATCACTTACCTCACAAAAATCTTCGCTGCTCAAGCTACTGCAATACAGCGAGCGCCACTACTGCCAGCTAAATAAAAGATTCAAACTATGGAAGGCACTAACTACTGATAGGGATAGTTAGCAAATGAAAGATATTAATAGAGAATAAACAATGTATTTACCTTGATATCATAATATATAAATATAGCAGTTCATAACAAATTACAAATCTCCGCCATCTCTCTCCCCACATCCACCACTGCTGGCGGCTCACCTCCAACTGTGCAACGCTACGCGCTGTTCACAGCCAGCTGCCTAACATGGAAAAGCGAATTCGAAGAGTCTTGTCTATTTGTAAACTTTGTCAAAAGGCGAAACCATCTACTGTCTCACATCGTGCTCCGTTGTTTCCTATCATTCCTTCTAAATTAAAAGAATTTGCTGCTGTTGATCTCTTGGGACCGCTTGTCAGAACATCTAATGGATTTTCGTACGTTCTAGTCGCTGTTGAACTTACTTCAAAATTTGTTTCTTTCACACCGTTACGTAAAGCCACTGGACGGTCTGTATCCAACGCCTTTGTTAAAAATTTCTTACGTGAAGTTGGACACGTTAGTAAAGTCATTTCAGATAACGGACCGCAATTTAGATCTGCTGTTTGGTCACGCATGCTTCGCAACTATAAAATCAAACCTGTTTTTATTTCGTTGTACTCACCACATTGTAACCCCTCCGAACGGATTATGAAAGAAATCAATAAGCTTTGCAGACTTTATTGTCACAGAAAGCATCGGCATTGGTACAGATATTTACACTTATTTCAAAACGTGCTGAATGAAATGCCTCATGATTCCACTGCTTTACCACCTACTCTTGTACTGAAGAATGAAGAACCACCGAACAGAATCAGAGAGCTTGTACCTTTCCCGAATACACGTAAACTTCGACACAAAGACATAATTGATTTGGCTCTTAAAAATATAAAATCTGCAGCAGACAAAAGGAGAAAACTACACGGTAAAGCAAATGCAAAGAAATTGTATATTGGTCAGAAAGTTCTCATTAAAGCTCATTCATTGTCACATAAGAAGAAACACTTGAGTCACAAATTCTTTCTAGTTTACAATGGACCATACAGAATCCGACGTATACCACATGATAATTGCGTTGAAGTTGAAACTCTGCGTACTAGGAAGAGTAAAGGTTTACACCACATTTCACATATAAAACCATTTATTGAGAGATAATCTGCTTTTTAACTTAGTCTTTGTCATAAAATTTTTCGCTTCACATTACTAGTATGCTTGTCAGACTTAGAATCTGTTAACATGCAACAATGTTTGAAGTTAAGAACCAAGAGAACTTATTGAAACAGAAATGACGAATGCATTGTTATAGTGAACAGACGTCACAGTGTTATTGTGTGTGTACATTCTTGCTTGTTAGTTGCACGATTATGGAACGACTATAAGGCTTACATACTTAGAACATTTACCAGTACTGCTAATGAGATTTTAATGCAACATTTTGGTTTACTTGAAAATATATTCTGGTTTTAAAGTACTTTCAGTGAGATACCAGATGGCACAGTGGTTAGTTTATGTGACAGCTACACTATTTTATCACGACACTACTAATGAGTGACAATTTACAATGTTGCTTTTGCAGTGTTTCTGTTTTATATCTGCACAGTTTTCTGTTTTATTCTGGAAAGTAAAACAGGTTTTAGTAGTAACTTTTGTGGTATAGCTACAATGAGACTGCCTTTTCCGTAGCACAACAATATGTTACAGCACAGTACTTTCCTCATCACGGCAATAAGCGTAATAACTAAGACATTTATATGCAAAGCATTTCACTTTTGTGTATTATGAGGTAAGTACATTGACTTCTGCAGAACTTAGCTTTCGGAAGACGATAACTACGACACTTCCACACAGATTATGTTGCAACAAGACGCACATTTAGCGCTACAGTACACGTATTTGAGTGATTAATTGTGTACTTAAAACATTTATTTTTAAAGATTTTTGAATTACAAAGAAAGTTTTCCGTGATACATTTCATTCCATTGCTGTAATCTGTAACACCTGAGAGTATAATTACATTAATCCTCAGGGGGGTACATGCTTACTTTGTGTACCATGTGTTTGGCAAGCACTAGGAACCCTAGCTAATATGGTATTTGCTTATACAACTTTACACATCGGTACCATATTTCTCTAACACACAAATTACACAGCTATCTGATCATTTAACTGAGAGATAAACATTTTTTTACTACATCAGTGACACATGTTTACGCAATACACAGTTGGGTAACTTCACACTTATGAAACTGTATTTTGTCTGTACTTTGTAAACTGTTCATATTTTTTCGGAATCATTGTAATTATGAAAAATTTTTTCAAATCTGTATTGGCCACTGCCCAATCCAATTTGTAAAATTTTTTGTGGGGGGCATGGGGGCTATGTAAGTAGGCAGTTTAGGTTTTTTATTGGTAACGCCTCCTCTGTATGAAAATCACTGGCTGTGCTGTGTGCAGTCTGTGGCTGCTTTGCATTGTTGTAATACTCGCCATTGTAGTGTTGGGCAGCAGCAGCTGGATGTGAACAGCGCATAGCGTTGCACAGTTGGAGGTGAGCCGCCAGCAGTTGTGGATGTGGGGAGAGAGATGGCGGAGTTTTGAAATTTGTCATGAACTGCTATATATATATATGATGATATCAAGGAAAATACATTGTTTGTTCTCTATTAATATCTTTCATTTGCTAACTATCCCTATCAGTAGTTAGTGCCTTCCATAGTTTGAATCTTTTATTTAGCTGGCAGTAGTGGCGCTCGCTGTATTGCAGTAGCTTGAGCAGCGAAGATTTTTGTGAGGTAAGTGATTTGTGAAAGGTATAGTTTAATGTTAGTCAGGGCCATTCTTTTGTAGGGAATTTTGAAAGTCAGATTGCGTTGCGCTAACAAAATATTGTGTGTCAGTTTAAGCACAGTCATGTATAATTGTTCAAAGGAAAACTTTAAGGACACAGTAGATACTCCGAAACTTGGTTCAGAAAAACACACTGAGGAAATAAGTACACTATCGGAGAAAGTAGCCGAACTTTTGGATCAGTTCACTAATATATCTACGAAGGTAGATATTAATCTGATTGATGCAAGACCGGTAGTCTTTAATGACACAGAAGAGTACGACAAATTAGGAAATTGAAACAAAATCAGAATCAAATTAATACACAACACCAAAGAGAAATCCGGGAAGTACAAGATCAGCTGACACAGTTAATACAAGAATTACGTATTTCAGAGGACACTCGCACTCCAACACGGGAAGAGGGACATAGAAATACGGAACAGCCACAAAATAATAACACAGCGCATTTCGAAAATTATGAAAGAAATTGGCAATGTGCACCGAATTTTGAGATTGAACAGCCCACACGACGTAACAATGACCGACATGCGACTCGCCGACATGATGATTTTGTCTATAAGCTGTTCATGACTACACGCAAATTCAAAACATTTAAAAATTCTGGCAACGACATTCATCCACAAGCATGGCTCCATCAATTCTCTCATTGTTTTCCCCCCAACTGGTCATTAGAACACAGATTAGAATATATGTGTGGCTATTTAGAGAATGAACCAGCTGTAAGAATGCGATCGGTCATTCACGATTGCCACAGTGAAGGAGAATTTTACCATGCCTTCCTCTCAGCATATTGGTCTCAAGCCACACAAGACCGAGTAAAACATGGTATCATAATGATGAAACATTTCGAACAATCTGAATTCTCCAGTCTTGTGAAATATTTTGAAGACATGTTGCACAAGAATCAGTACCTGTCAAACCCATACAGCCCCTCAGAACTCATCCGCATTTGCTCAATCAAATTACCTGAACATTTACGACATATTATTTTGGCAGGACGTTGCAAAGACGACATTGAAGCTTTTCAGGGACTGTTACAAGAACTGGAAAGTGACACTGACAATCGCGGAATGCAGGAGCACAACAATTACAGATCACATCTGTCGCAATTCCGCGAAGAAAGAAATAATAACTGGACGCGACAAGGCTATTCTCACAACACAAATGGTAACCGAAACAGACACCACCCGTATTACAACCGTTGGCAGAGTAGTAATAATTACCGGGAAAGATCACCTCTCCGCGGTAGTGACTATCACAGAGACAATCAGAGAAACAGACTGCACACAGCACAGCCAGTGATTTTCATACAGAGGTGGCGTTACCAACAAGAAAACCTAAACAGCCTAACAGCCTACTTACATAGCCCCCATGCTCCCCACAAAAAATTTTACAGATTTTTTTTGGGCAGTGGCCAATAATGATTTGATAAAATTTTTCATAATTACAATAACAAAGAAATCAAATGCACACACTTATTGATACAATGTTGGTCAAAAGCTAAAACTTTCTCACAGTCCATAAAGATAGTCCTGATCATTCATCATAACAGTAATTACAGGTTTTTTTTCACAAAGTCTCATTAGTAAAAGAAATTGCACACAGAAGTAGTGGATTTCCATGCAGTCTTGAAGAAGTAGTGTTGTCCTTCCAACGGAAAGACAGTGCTGACTCTTGACATGCTGACAGGCAATGGGCCACAATGGAGCAAACCCACAGCAGAGTCATTCGAAGTTTTGAAGAGTATTGGTAGGTAAGTCATCACAGAGCAGACCCACTGGAGTCCTGGTAGAGATTGTGGTATTGGTGGGCCACCAGAGGTGCAGACCCACTGCAGTCCTTGTAGAAATAATGGTATTGATGGATATCAAAGATGTAGACCCACTGTAGTCATTGTAGAGACGGCCAGCAGCCATCTGTTGCAAATGTGCATGTGCACAATCACCATCGAAGAGTCTTGCAGACAATATAGCAAGTCCATAACCACCACTTGTGCACTCACAAAGTTCTTGGAATTGTCCTTAGAACCAGCAATGCTGTTATCCAGTCCCTTGCAGAATTATTAACACACGTGCAAACACTAACAGTCCCTACTTCTCACATATTGTCCATATACTATGACCAACGGAAACGTGTGCAGTGAAATGTAACTTACATGTTAATAATATCATGAACTGGTGACAATTACAATTTTATAACATAAGAATACAATAACAAAGGTACAAAATACATCATTAAAAACATAACTATACAGATAACATTTGTAGTACAGGCTTTACAAAAGAATCGAACTAACATATACATCAGTGGAATTATGACATGAGTACATACATAAAAGATTACAATAACTTTTGAAACATCAACTTCACACATGAGCATTAAACAGAACGGAATTAATAATGTCTAACATCTTTACAAAGTAAATAACATATTATTAATGCCAATTATATTCGAGGATAACAGTATTCCTCATCATAGTGAATGTAGCTTAATATTAAAAGAAGAAAAAATTCTATGAAACTACACAGAGACAGGAAGAAAAATACACAAGGGTACACAAACATATAGTGGGATAACACAAAAAGAAAGGACAGGGTTTGTTGTACTGCAGTATTTTGCATTATTTCTCGGAGATCTCCCTTCATTCATCATCATTCCCATAAAGTCCTATCTATACCTGCTTTCTGTATTCTATTCATATTTCTTACAAAATAAATATGGCTCATTGTACAATACTCATTTGGGCCCAAACCGTTTTCATGTAACTTTCAAAGCATTCTTCCCCTATTCTCCATAGTTCGTTTCTTATATAGTCAACCCCCTCTTAAGCTAACGTAAATCTATAAATAATATTAAACTAAGGGACGAGGCAATGCAGCAGCGCAAAACAATTAATACAAACAGCAATGATAAAAAATACAAAAGGCAAAGCAAGCAGCATAAATTACAACTAATATAAGGCAATGAGCAGCAAACAAAAAAAATAAATCTGGCTTAGCAGAGTAACACAAATTAGTTCAGTAGCACTATGCCTGGCAAACAGCAGCTTAAATCTAAACATGACATAGCTCAAGCAGAAAAAATAGTACACTAAAGATAACAATGCAGATAAGGCAAATGTATAATCACATCTTAATGTCTAAGTAATTAAAGTGGTGCACCACAACAACTTATTGTAAAAAAAATATTACCATGTACTTGAAAAGAAAATTATGTGTACAGTTACTGTTACTAGTCCCTTCTTATTGTTCCTTCCTTTCCAAGTGCTCCTTTTTTAAAGAATGTGGATTACAAAATTATTATTTAATAGATCTGTTGACAGAAAGTGTTCACATTAGCAAATGCATTTTATTTTATAAAAGCAATGCTGCAACACAGCTGGAAACCAGATATCAAGTGAAACAAGCAACTACGAAAAGCAAAGCATAAAAATATAATTCAATAGTCATGTGACATTTCATAAGTCAGTAGCTCCCAACTCTCGTAGAAAGACACTTGTCATTATAATGGCCTCCCCTTTTTTTTTTACCTGTGCCGCTGAAAGACTAAAGGCTTTTTTTCGGGCGGCTGTCGCCCAGGTGGGTGCCCGCGACGCATTACGTGCAGGTGGTCACTTAACTTTCTTACGGAAATATTTACGACAGCAGTTTCCGCTACAGTGACAGTCTCACATAAAAATATTTCACAGGTCAAGAATTAGCGTTGCAAATCTGTAGAAACAAAACCCTATAAATATAACAGTGTCCAAAAAATTTTCGCCAGCATTGTGATACATTCACTCATATACACACATTTCATAACTCTTGAAGTACGATTCTTGGTTTCCAACAACCTTTTTCACAAATCAGAGTCCCTAATCACTACTCATTATTCCTTACCTTATTCGTCGACACTTCTTCAGTATTTCATCATAAGAAATACGTAGCATAATCAAACTCCTCATATACGGTATCATCATCTTAATAATCATAAACATACCTCAACAGTATAATACACATCGTCGTCGTAATAATATCATAACATCTTAGTCAACTCTCAAAATCGTCGTAGCTTCCTCCAATAATTTCAAAACCTAAAAAAAATTCTCTGCTCATGTCAAAAGTGTCATCTGCCCAAACGTACTTTAAAAATCATGATCTCATACCAAATACATCATATAAAGCTCTCATAGTATCACAATGGTTCCGAAAAATATGAGCATTTCACAAAGTACAGACAAATTACAATTTCATAAGTGTGAAGTTATCCAACTGTGAAATTGCGTAAACATGTGTCACTGATGTAGTAAAAAAAGTTTATCTCTCAGTTAAATGATCAGATAGCTGTGTAATTCTGTGTTAGAGAAATATGGTACCGATGTGTAAAGTTGTATAAGCAAATACCATATCAGCTAGGGTTCCTTGTGGTTGCCACACACATGGTACACAAAGTAAGCGTGTACCCCACTGAGGATTAATGTAATTATACCCTCAGGTGTTACAGATTACACCAATGGAATGAAATATATCACGGAAAACTTTCTTTGTAATTCAAAAACCTTTAAAAATAAATGTTTTAGGTATAAAATTGATCACTCAAATACGTGTACTGTAGCGCTAAACTGTGCGTCTTGTAACATAATCTCTGTGGAAGTGTCGTAGTTATCGTCCTCCGAAAGCTAAGTTCTGCAGAAGTCAATGTACTTACCTCATGATAAACAAAAGTGAAATGCTTTGCGTATAGATATCGTAGTTATTATGCTTATTGGCGTGATGAAGAAAGTACTGTACAGTAACGTTATGTTGTGCCACGAAAAAGGCCGTCTCATTGTTGCTATACCACAAAAGTTACTACTAAAACATGTTTTTCTTTCCAGAAGAATTCAGAAAACTGTGCAGATATAAAACAGATACACCGCAAAAGCAACATTGTAAATTGTCACTCATTAGTAGCGTCGTGATAAAAATCGTGTAGCTGTCACATAAACTAACATCTGTGTCATCTGGTATCTCTCAGAAAGCACTTTAAATTCAGAATGTATTTTCAAATAAACCAAAATATTGCATTAAAATCTCATTAACAGTACTGGTAAATATTCTAAGTATGTGAGCCTTATAGTCGTTACATAATCGTGCAACAAACAAGCAAGAATGTACATACACAATAACACTGTGACGTCTGTTCACTATAACAATGCATTCGTCATTTCTGTTTAAATAAGTTCTCTTGGTTCTTGATTGGATATTTAACTTCAAACATTGTTGTATGTTAACAGATTCTAAGTCTGACAAAGCATATTAGTAATGTGAAGCAAAAAATTTTATGACAAAGACTAAGTTAAAAAGCAGATTATCTTTCAATAAACGGTTTTATATGTGAAATTTGGTGTAAACCTTTACTCTTACTAGTACGCAGAGTTTCAACCTCAACGTAATTATCATGTGGTATACGTCAGATTCTGTAAGGTCCATTGTAAACTAGAAAGAATTTGTGACTCAAGTGTTTCTTCTTATGTGACAATGAATGAGCTTTAATGAGAACTTTCTGACCAATATACAACTTCTTTGCATTTGCTTTACCGTGTAGTTTTCTCCTTTTGTCTGCTGCAGATTTTATATTTTTAAGAGCCAAATCAATTATGTCTTTGTGTCGAAGTTTACGTGTATTCGGGAAAGGTACAAGCTCTCTGATTCTGTTCGGTGGTTCTTCATTCTATGAAACTTCCCTTTGAACAATTTATACACGACTGTGCTTAAACTGACACACAATATTTTGTTAGCGCAATGCAATCTGACTTTCAAAATTCCCTACAAAAGAATGGCCCTGACTAACATTAAACTATACCTTTCACAAATCACTTAGCTCACAAAAATCTTCGCTGCTCAAGCTACTGCAATACAGCGAGCGCCACTACTGCCAGCTAAATAAAAGATTCAAACTATGGAAGGCACTAACTACTGATAGGGATAGTTAGCAAATGAAAGATATTAATAGAGAACAAACAATGTATTTACCTTGATATCATCATATATAAATATAGCAGTTCATAACAAATTTCAAAACTCCGCCCTCTCTCTCCCCACATCCACCACTGCTGGCGGCTCACCTCCAACTGCGCAACGCTACGCGCTGTTCACATCCAGCTGCCTAACACTACAATGGCGAGTATTACAACAATGCAAAGCAGCCACAGACTGCACACAGCACAGCCAGTGACTTTCATACAGAGGTGGCGTTACCAATAAAAAAACCTAAACAGCCTAACAGCCTACTTAGAACACAAATTTGAGAAAACGCAAATATGTGAAAAACGCAAAAATGGGAAGACGCAAATATGGGAAAAACGCAAATATGGAATAATGCAAGTAAGGGAAAAACTCAAATATGGGAGTTGAGAAATAAGGGACACAACTTGACTAAAAGAAGGAATTGGTTGGTAGCATGGGTTCATGAGTGATGGAAAATCTCAAATATGGGAGAAGAGAATTTAGTGGCACACCTTTACTAGAAGAAGGAAACGGTTGGTAGGATAGGTTCATGAGATATTGGAAAAACGCAAATATGGGAAAAACGCAAATATAGCAAAAACGTAAATATGGGAAAAACGCAAATATGGGAAAAACGCAAATATGGGAAAAACGCAAATATGCGAAAAACGCAAATATTGGATTAACGCAAATATGGGAAAAAATCAAATATGGGAAAAACGAGAATATGGGACAAATGCAAATATGGGAAAAACGCAAATATGGGATAAAAGCAAATATGGGAAAATGGCAAATGTGGGAAAAACGCAAATATGGGAAAAACACAAGTATGGGAAAACCATAAATATGGGATAAACGCAAATATTGGGATCAACAGAAATATGGGATAAACACAAATTTCGGAAAAACTAAGATATATGAATAACGCAAATATGGGAAAAACGCAAATATGGGAAAAACGCAGAGATGGGAAAAATGCAAATATGGCAGAACCGCAAATATGGGAAAAACGCATATATGGGAAACATGCAAGTATGGGAAAAACATAAATAAGGGAAAAACACACATATGGAGAAAACGCAAATATGGGATTAACGCAAATATGGGAAAAACGCAAATATGAAAAAACGCAAATATGGGAATAACGCAAATTTAGGAAAAACACAAATAGGGGAAACACGCAAATATGGAAAGGACGCAAATATGGGAAAAACTCCAATATGGGAATAACACAATTATGGAAAAAACGCAAATATGGGAAAAACGCAGATATGGGGACAATGCAAACATGGCAAAAACGCAAATATGGGAAAAACGCATTTATGGGAAACATGAAAATATGAGATAAACGCAAATATCTGATAAAATCAAATATGGGAAAAATGCAAATATGGGACAAACGCAAATACGGGACAAACGCAAATATGGGAAAAATGCAAATATGGCAAATCGCAAATATGGGAAAAACGCAAATATGGGATAGACGCAAATATGGGATAGACGCAAATGTGGGAAAAACGCAAATATGGGGAAAACACAAATATGCAAAAAAAGCAATAATAGGGAAAACGCAAATATGGGAAAAACAAAAACATCAGAAAAACGCAAGTATGAGAAAAATGCAAATATGGGAAAAACGCAAATATGGTAAAAAAGCGAATGTGGGAAAAACACTAACATGAGAAAGACACAAATATGGTAAAAACGTATATATGGTAAAAACGCATATAAGGGAAAAGTGCATATAAGGGAAAAACGCAAATATGGGACAAACGCATTTATGGGGAAAACTCATATATTGGAAAAACGTATATATGGTTAAAACGCAAATATCGGAAAAACGCAAATATTGGGAAAATGCAAATATTGAAAAATGTAAATATGGGAAGAAAACAAATTTTGGAAGGAATAAAGTATGGGAAAAACGCAAGTATGGGGAAGATGCAAGCATGGGGAAGACGGAAGTATGGGAAGACGCAAGTATGGGGAAGACGCTAGTTTGGGGAAGATGATAGTATGGGGAACACGCAAGTATGGGGAAGACACAAGTATGGGGAAGACGCAAGTATGGGGAAGACGCAAGTATGGGGTAGATGCAAGAATGGGGAAGACACAAATATGAGAAAACGCATATATGTGAAAAATCCAAAAATGGGAAGACGCAAATGTGGGAAAAACACAAATATATGATAACGCAAGTATGGTAAAACTCAAATATGGGAGTTGAGAAATAAGGGACACAACTTGACTAAAAGAAGGAATTGGCTGGTAGCATGGGTTCATGAGTGATGGAAAATCTCAAATATGGGAGAAGAGAATGTAGTGGCACATCTTGACTAGAAGTAGGTAACAGTTGGTAGGATAGGTCCATGAGATATGGGAAAAGCGCAAATATCGGAAAAACGCAAATATAGGAATAACGAAAATATGGGAAAAACGTAAATATGGGAAAATCGCAAATAAGTGAAAAACGCATATATGGGAAAAGCGCAAATATGCGAAAACGCAAATATGGGAAAAAGGCAAAGATGGGATACATGCAAAAATGCGAAAAATGCAAATATGGGAAAAACGAAAATATGGGAATACGGAAATATGGAAAATTCGCAAATATGGGAAGAACGCAAATATGGGATACACGCAAATATGGGAAAAACGCAAATATGGGAAAAACGCAAATATGGAAAAAATGCAAATATGGCAAATCGCAAAATATGGGAAAACGCAAATATGGGCTAATGCAAATATGGGATGAATGCAAATATTGGAAAAACGCAAATATGGGAAAAACGCAAATATGAGAAAAACGGAAATATGGGAAAAACGCAAATATGGGAATAACGCATATATGGGAAAAACGCAAATATGAGAAAAACGCATATAGGCGAAAACGCATATGGGTGGAAAACGCATGTATAGAAAAAACGCAAACAGGGGAAAAACTCAAATATGGGAAAAACTCAAATATAGGAAAAACTCAAGTATGGGAAAAACGTAAATATGTGAAAAACACAAATGTGGCATAAACCCAATTATGGAATAAACGCCATTATCGGAAAAACGCAAATATGGAAAAAAATGCAAATATGGGATAAACGCAAATATGGGAAAAACGCAAATATGGGGAAATCGCACATAGGTGAAAAACACATATGGGTGAAAAACGTATACATGGAACAAACGCAAATATGGGAAAAACTCAAATATGGGAAAAACCCAAATATAGGATAAACTCAAATATGGGAAAAACGTAAATATGAAAAAACAGCAAATGTGGGTTAAACCCAAACATGGGATAGAAGCTAATATGGGAAAAACGCAAAGATGGGGAAAACGCAAATATGAAAGAATTCAAATGCGGAAAAAACACAAATATGGGAAAAACACAAATATGCGAAACACGCAGATATGAAAAAACGCAAATATGGGAAAAACGCTGATATGGGAGAAACCCAAATATGGGGAAAACAAATTATGGGAAAGTCGCAAATGTGGCGAAAACCAAATATGGGAAAACGCAAATACAGGAAAAACACAAATATGGGAAACACACAAATATGGGAAAATCGCAAATAAGGGGACAAGGCAAATATGGGAAAAACGCAAATGTGGGACAAACGCAAATATGGGAAAACTAAAGTGTAGGAAAAACTCGAATATAGGAAAAACGCAAATATGGGAAAATCGAAAATATGGGAAAATTGCAAATATGGGAGAAACGCATATATGGGAAAACTCAAATATGGGACAAGCTGAAATATGAGAAAAACGAAAATATGGGACAAACACAAATGTGGGAAAAACGCAAATATGGGGAAAAAGCAAATCTGGGAAAATCGCAAATATAGAACAAACGCAAATATGGTACAAACACAAATACAGGAAAAACTCAAATATAGGACAAACTCAAATATGGGACAAACGTAAATATGGGAAAAACACAAATGTGGGATAAACCCAAATATGGGATAAATGCAATATGGGAAAAACGAAAATATGGGAAAATCGCAAAAATGGAAAAAACACAATTATGAGAAAAACGCAAATATGGGAAAAACAAAAACATGGGACAATTCCAAACATGGGACAACCAGAAATATGGGAAAAACGCAAATATGGGAAAAACGCAAATATGAGAAAAACGCAAATATGAAAAAACGCAAATATGGAAAAACCACAAATATGGGAAAAAGGCAAATATGGGAAAAACGCAAAAATTGGAAGATGCAAATATGGGAAAAACACAAATATGGGAAATTGCAAATATGGGAAAACACAAATATGGGAGATGAGAAAAAAGGTACACAACATGACTAAAAGAAGGAATTGGTTGGTAGCATGGGTTCATGAGTGATGAAAATTCTCAAATATGGGCGAAGAGAATGTAGTGGCACATCTTGACTAGAAGAAGGTAACAGTTGGTAGGATAGGTTCATGAGATATGGGAAAAACGCAAATATAGGAAAAAGGCAAGTAAAGGGAAAACGAAAATATGGGAAAAACGCAAATATGGGAAAAACACAAATAAGGGAAAAACGCAAATATGGGAAAAGCGCAAATATGCGAAAAACGCAAATATGGCAAAAAGGCAGAAATGAGAGAAATGCAAATATGCGAAAAACGCAAACATGGGAAAAACGCAAATATGGAAAAAACTCAAATATTGGAAAAAGGCAAATATAGGTAAAACGCAAATATGGGAAAAACGCAAATATGGGAAACACACAAATATGGGGATTACACAAATAAAGGAAAAACGCAAATATGGAAAAAACCCAAATATGGGAGAAACGCAAATAGGGAAAACTCAAATATGGGACAAACTGAAATATGGGAAAAATGAAAATATGGGACAAACGCAAATATGGGAAAAACGTAAATATGGGAAAAAGGAAATATGGGAAAACCGCAAATATGGGAGAAATGAAAATATGGGATAAACGCATATATGGCAAAAAAATATTTGAGAACAACGCAAATATGGGAAAACCCAAATATGGGATTCACGCAAAAATGGGAAAATCCCAAATATGGGACAAACACAAATATGGGAAATGCGCAAATATGGGAAAATGTCAAATATGGGAAAATTGCAAATATGGTCAGAATGCAAAAGTGGGATAAACGCAAATATGGGATAAACGCAAATATGGGAAAAACGCAAATATGGGAAAGACGCAATTATGGGAAGAACGCAAATATGAGAAAAACGCAAACATGGGGAAAACGCAAATATTGGAACAACACAAGTGTGGGGAAAACGTGAATGAGCGAAAAAAGAAAATATGGGAAACACGCAAGAATGGGATAAACGCAAATATGGCACAAACGCAAATATGGGAACAACGCAAACATGGGAAAAACGCAAATATGAGAAAAAAACACATATAGGTGAAAAACGCATATAGGTGAAAAACGCATATATGGAAAAAACGCAAATAGGAGAAAAACTGAAATATGGGAAGAACACAAATATAGGACAAAGTAAAATATGGGAAAAACGTAAATATGGGAAAAACGCAAATGTAGGCTAAACCCAAATATGGGATAAATGCAAATATGGAAAAACGGAAATATGGAAAAAACGCAAATATGGGAAAAATGCAAAGATGGGAAAAACGCAAATATGGGATAAATGTACATAGGTGAAAAACGCATATGGGTGAAAAACGCATATATGGAAAAAACGCAAATGTGGGAAAAACTCATATATGGGAAAAACTCAAATATAGGGAAAATGGAAATGTGAGAAAAACGTAAATATGGGAAAAACGCAAATGTGGGATAAACCCAAATATGAGATAAACGCTAATATGGGAAAAACGCAAAGATGGGAAAAACGCAAATATGAAAAAAACTCAAATATGGGAAAAACGCAAATATGGGAAAACGCAAATATGACATAATGCAAATATGGGAAAAACGAAAATCTGGGAGAAACGCAAATATGGGAAAACTTAAATATGGGACAAACTGAAATATGAGAAAAACGAAAATATGGGACAAACGCAAATATAGGGAAAACGCAAATATTGGAAAGAAGCAAATATGGGATAAACGCAAATATGGCAAAAACCAAATATGGGAAAAACGCAAATATGGTAAAAACGCAAATATGGGAAAAACGCAAATGTGGGAAAGCTCAAATCTGGGAAAAACGCAAATATGGGACAGACACAAATATGGGACAAACACAATTATTTGAAAAGCACAAATTTGGGAAATGTCAAATATGGGAAAATTGCAAATATGGGAAAAACGCAAATATGGGATAAAAACAAGTATGGGATAAACGCAAATATGGGAAAACAAAAATATGGGAAAAACGCAAATATGGGATAAACGCAAATATGGGAAAAACGCAAAAAACTGAAGATGCAAATATGGGATAAACACAAATATGGGAAAGTGCAAGTATGGGAAAAACTCAAATATGGGAGATGAGAAATAAGGGACACAATTTAACTAAAAGAAGGAATTGTTAGGTAGCATGGGTTCATGAGTGATGGAAAATCTTAAATATGGGTGAAGTGAATGTAGAGGCACACCTTGACTAGAAGAAAATAACAGTTGGTAGGATATTTTCATGAGATACAGGAAAAACGCAAATATCAGAAACACGAAAATATAGGAAACACGAAAATATTGGAAAACCGCAATTATGGGAAAAACGCAAATATGGAAAAACGCAAATATGGCAAAAACGCAAATATGGGATAAACGCCAATATTGGAATAAACGCAAATACGGGATAAACGCAAATATGGGAAAAACGCAAATGAGGGAAAATGCAAATATGGGAAAAACACAAATATGCCAAAAACGCAAAGATGGGAAAAACGCTAATGTGGGAAAAACGCAAATATTTGAAAAACGCAAATATAGGTAATACGCAAATATGGAAAAAACAGAAATATGGAATAAACGCAAATATGGGAAGAACGCAAAAATGGGAAGACACAAATATGGGAAAACACAAATATGGGAAAGTACAAGTATGGGAAAAGCTCAAATATGGGAGTTGAGAAATTAGGGATACAACTTGACTAAAACAAGGAATTCGTTAATAGCATGGGTTCATGAGTAATGGAAAATCTCAAATATGGGAGAAGAGAATGTAGTGGCACACCTTGACTAGAAGAAAGTAACAGTTCATTAGTTATGGGATAAACGAAAATATCGGAAAAACGCAAATATGGGATAAACAGAAATATGAGAAATTACCAAAATATGGGAAAACCGCAAATATGGAAAAATTGCAAATATGGCAAATCCCAAAATATGGGAAAAACGCAAAAATGGGCTAAACGCAAAAATGGAATGAATGCAAATATGGGAAAAGCGCAAATATCGGAAAAACGCAAATATGGGAAAGCTCAAATATGGGAAAAACGCAATTATGGGAAAAACGCAAATATGGGACAAACACAAATATGGGAAAAGCGCAAATATGGAAAAATTTCAAATATGGTTAAATTGTAAATATTGTCAGATTGCAAATATGGGTTAAACGCAAATATGGGATAAATGCAAATATGGGAAAAACGAAAATATGGGAAAAACGCAACTATGGAAAAACGCAATTATGGGAAAAACGCATATATGAATAAACGCAAATATGAGAAAAACGCAAATATTGGAACAACACAAATGTGGGAAAAACGCGAATGTGCGAAAAAAGAAAATATGGGAAACACGCAAATATGGGATAAATGCAAATATGGGAAAAACGCAAATCTGGGAGAAACGCAAATATGGGAAAACTCAAATATGGGACAAAGTGAAATATGAGAAAATCGAAAATATGGGACTAAAGCAAATATATGAAAAACGCAAATGTGGGAAAAAAGCAAATATGGGAAAAACGCAAATATGGTAAAATCGAAAATATGGGATAAACGCAAATATGGCAAAAACCAAATATGGGAAAAACGCTAATATGGGAAAAACGCAAACATGGGAAAAACGCAAATGTGGGAAAGCTCAAATCTGGGAAAAACGCAAATATGAGACAAACACAAATATGGGACAAACACATATATTTGAAAAGCGCAAATATGGGAAATGTCAAACATGGGAAAATTGCAAATACGGAAAAAACGCAAATATGGAAAACAAAAATATGGGAAAAACGCAAATATGGAAAAACGTAATTATGGGAAAAACGCAAATATCAGATAAACGCCAATATGCGAAAAACGCAAATATTGGATCAGCACAAATTTGGAAAAAACGCGAATGTGGGAAAAAAGAAAATATTTGAAACATGCAAATATGAGATAAATGCAGATATGGGACAAACGCAAATATAGGAAAAACGCATATGTGGGAAAATCGCAAATATGGGAAAAACGCAAATATGGGAAAAATCAAGTATGGGAAATACTCAACTATGGGAAAAAGAAAAATAAGGGACAAACGCAAATATGGCACAACCACAAATATGGGAAAAAAACGTATAGGTGAAAAACGCATATAGGTGAAAAACGCATATATGGAAAAACGGAAATATGGGAAAAACGCAAATATGGGAAAAACGCAAATAAGGGAAACATGCAAATATGGGAAAAACGGAAATATGCGAAGACGCAAAGATGGGAAAAACGCTAATATGGGAAAAACGCAAATATTGGAAAAACGCAATTATAGGCAATACGCAAATATGGGAAAACGGAAATATGGGATAAACGCAAATATGGGAAGAACGCAAAAATGGGAAGACACAAATATGGGAAAAACACAAATATGGGAAAGTGCAAGTATGGGAAAAGCTCAAATATGGGAGATGAGAAATTAGGGGCACAAATTGACTAAAACAACTAATTGGTTAATAGCATGGGTTCATGAGTGATGGAAAATCTCAAATATGGGACAAGAGAATGTAGTGGCACACCTTGACTAGAAGAAGGTAACAGTTCAATAGATATGGGATAAACGCAAATATCGGAAAAACGCCAATATAGGAAAAACGAAAATATGGTAAAAACGCAAATATGGGATAAACGCAAATAAGGGAAAAACGCAAATATGGGAAAAATGCAAATATGTGGAAAACGCAAATATGGGAAACCTCAAATATGGGAAAAACGCAAATATGGGACAAACGCAAATATGGGACAAACACGAGTATGGAAAAGCGCAAATGTGGGAAAATGTCAAATATGGGAAAATTGAAAATATGGGAAGAAGGCAAATAAGAGATAAACGCAAATATGGGATAAACGCAAATATGGGAAAAACTCAAATATGGGAAAAACTCAAATATAGGAAAAACTTAAATATGGGAAAATCCTAATATGGGAAAAACGAAAATGTGGGATAAACCCAATTATGGGATAAACGCCAAAATCGGAAAAACGTAAATATGGAAAAAAACGCACATATGGGATAAACGCAAATATGGGAAAAACGCAAATATGGGGAAATCGCATATAGGTGAGAAACGCATATGGCTGAAAAACGTATACATGGAAGAAACGCAAATATGGGAACAACGCAAGTATGGGAAAAACTCAAAATAGGAAAAACTCAAATATGGGAAAAAATAAATATGGGAAAAACGCTAATGTGGCATAAACCCAAATATGGGATAAGTGCAAATATGGGAAAAACGGAAATATGGAATAAACGCATTTAGGTTAAAAACGCATATGGGTGAAAAACCCACATATGGAAAAAACGCAAATAGGGGAAAAATTCAAATATGGGAAAAACTCAAATATAGGACAAACTCAAATATGGGAGAAAGATAAATATGTGAACAACGCAAATGTGGGATAAACCCAAACATGGGATAAACGCAAATATGGGAAAAACTCAAATATGGGAAAAACTCAAATATATGAAAAACTCAAATATGGGAAAAACGTAAATATTGGAAAAACGCAAATGTGGGATAAAACCAAATATGAGATAAACGCTAAAATGGGAAAAACGCAAAGATGGGAAAAACGCAAATATGAAAGAAACTCAAATATGGGAAAAACGCAAATAGGGGAAAAACTCAAATATGGGAAAAACATAATACGGGACAAACGCGAAAAGGGCAAAAACCAAACATGGGAAAAAAGCAAATATGGGAAAAAAATATAGGAAACACACAAATATGGGAAAAACGCAAATATGGGGCAATGGCATATAGGTGAAAAACGCATATGGGAGAAAACGCAAATATGGGAAAAACACAAATATGGGAAAAACACATATAGGTGAAAAACGCATATAGGTGAATAACGCGTGTATGGGAAAAACGCAAATATGGGAAAAACGTAAATTATATGGGAAAAACGTAAATATGGGAAAAGGCATATATGGGAATAACGCATATATATGAAAAACGCATATATGTGAAAACGCAAATATGGGAACAACGTAAATATGGGAAACACGCAAATATGGAAAAAACGCATATATGGGAAAAACGCATATATGTGTAAAAAGCAAAATTGGGAATAACGCAAATATGGGAAAAACGCAAATATGTGAAAACGCAATTATGGGAGAAACGCAAACATGAGAAAAACGCAAACATGGGAAAAACGCAAATATTGGAACAACACAAGTGTGGGAAAAACGCGAATGTGGGAAAAAAGACAATATGGGAAGAACGCAAATATGGGACAAATGCAAACACGGGACAAACGCAAATGTAGGAAAAACGCAAATATGGGAAAATCGCAAATATGGGAATACCGCAAATATGGGAGAAACGCAAATATGGGAAAACTCAAATATGGGACAAACTGAAATATGAGAAAAACGAAAATATGGGACAAACGCAAATATGGGAAAAACGCAAATATGGGAAGAAAGCAAAAATGTGAAAAACGCAAACATGGGAAAAACGAAAATATGGGAAAACTCAAGTGTGGGAAAGACTCAAATATGGGAAAAAGAAAAATAAGGGACAAACGCAAATATGGGAACACCGAAAGTATGGGAATAACTCGTATAGGTGAAAAATGCATATAGGTGAAAAACGCATATATGGAAAAAATGCAAATATGGGAAAAACGCAAATATGGGATAAACACAAAAATGGGAAAAACGCAAATATGGGAAGACGCAAATATGGGATAAACTCAAAAATGGGATAAACGCAAATATGGGACAAATGCAAATATAGGAAAATTGGTAATATGGGACAATCGCAAATATGGGAAAAACGCAAATATGGGAAAAACGCAAATACAGGAAAAACGCAAATGTGGGAACGACACAAAAATGGGAAAAACCCAAATATCGGAAAAACGCAAATATGGGATAAACGCAAATATTGGGAGAAACGCAAATATGGGATAAATGCAAATATGGGAAATCGCAAATAGGGGAAAAAAATGGGAAAAACAAAATATGGGAAAAATGCGAAAAAGGCAAAAACCAAATATGGAAAAAAAGCAAATATGGGAAAAAATATAGGAAACACACAAATATGGGAAAAACGCTAATATGGGGCAAAGGCATATAGGTGAAGCATATGGGTGAAAAACGCATATATGGAAAAAAACGCAAATATGGGAAAAACTCAAATATGGGAAAATCTCAAATATAGGAAAAACTCAAATATGGGAAAATCCTAATAAGGGAAAAACGCAAATCTGGGATAAACCCAAATATGGGAACAACGCAAATATGGGAAAAACGCAAGGATGGGAAAATCATAAACATGAAAAAAACGCAAATATGGGAAAAACCCAAATATGGGAAAACTCAAGTGTGGGGAAAACTCAAATATGGGAAAAACAAAAATAAGGGACAAACGAAAATATGGGACAACCGCAAATATGTAATAAAACGCAAATATGGGAAAAACGCAAATGTGGAAAAAGACATATTGGTGGAAAACGCATATAGGTGAAAAATGCGTATATGGGAAAAACGCAAATATGGGAAAAACGTAAATATGGGATAAACGCAAATATGGCAAAAACGCCAAAATGCGAAGACGCAAATATGGGAAAAACACCAATATGGGAAAGAACAAGTACGGGAAAAACTCAAATGTGGGAGATGAGAAATAAGGGACACAACTTGACTAAAAGAAGGAATTGGTTGGTAGCATTGGTTCATGGGTGATGGATAATCTCAAGTATGGGAGAAGAGATTGTAGTGGCACACCTTGACTAGAAGAAGGTAACAGTTGGTAGGATACGTTCATGAGATATGGGAAAAACGCAAATATCGGAAAAACGCAAATATGGGATAAACGCAAATATTGGGAGAAACGCAAATATGGGATAAACGCAAATATGGGAAAAACGCAAATAGAGGAAAAACCCAAATATGGGAAAAACAAAATATGGGAAAAACGCGAAAAAGGCCAAAACCAAATAAGGGAAAAAAGGAAATATGGGGAAAAAAATAGGAAAAACGCAAATATGGGACAAAAGCATATAGGTGAAAAACGCATATGGGTGAAATACGCATATATGGAAAAAACGCTAATATGGGAAAAACTCAAATATGGGAAAAACTCAAATATAGGAAAAACTCAAATATGGGAAAATCCTAATATGGGAAAAACACAAATGTGGGATAAACCCAAATATGGGATAAATGCAAATATGGGAAAAACCCAAGGATGGGAAAAACATAAACATGAAAAATACGCAAATATGGGAAAAACGCAAATATGGGCAAAACGCAAATATGGGAAAAACACAAATATTGAAAAGACGCAAATATGGGCAAAATGCAAATACGGGAATAACGCAAATATGGGATAAACTCAAATATGGGATAAACACAAATATAGGACAAACGGAAATATAGGAAAAACGGAAATATGGCACAATCGCAAATATGGGAAAAACGCAAATATTGGAAAAACGCAAATACGGAAAAACGCAAATGCGGGAACAACACAACAATGGGAAGAAGGCAAAAATGGAAAGAACGTAAATATGGGAATAACACAAATATGGGAAAAACGCAGATATGGGAGAAATGCAAATATGGTAAAACCCAAATATGGGAAAAACGCAAATATTGGAAAAACGCAAATATGGGAAAAACGCAAATATGGGAAAAACACTTATAGGTGAAAACCGCATATAGGTGAAAAACGCGTGTATGGAAAGAACGCAAACATGGGAAAAACGCAAAAATGCGAAGACGCAAATATGGGAAAAACACCAATATAGGAAAGAACAAGTATGGGAAAAACTCAAATGAGGGAGATGAGAAAAAAGGGACACAACTTGACTAAAAGGAGGAATTGGTTGGAAGCATGGGTTCATGAGTGATGGAAATCTCAAATATGGCAGAAGAGAATGTGGTGGCACACCTTGACTAGAAAAAGTTAACAGTTTTTTAGGATAGGTTCATGAGATTTGGGAAAAACTCAATAATCGGAAAAACGCAAATATAGGAAAAACGAAAATATGAGAAACCGCAAATATGGGAAAAACGCAAATAAGGGAAAAACGCAAATATGGGAAAAACGCAAATATGCGAAAAACGCAAATATAGGAAAAAGGCAAAAATGGGAAAAACGCAAATATGCGAAAAACGCAAATATGGGAAATACGCAAATATGAGAAAAACGCAAATATGGGAAAAACGCAGATGGGGAAAACGCAAATATGGGATAAACGCAAATATGGGAAAAACGCAAAAATGGGCAAAACGCAAATATGGGAAACAGGCATATATGGGAACAACGCATATATAGGAAAAACGCATATATGTGAAAAACGCAAATATGGAAACAACGCAAATATGGGAAACACGGAAATGTGGAGAAAACGCATATATGGGAAAAACGCAAATATGGGAAAAACTCAAATATGGGGAAAACTCAAATATGGGAATAATGCAAATATGGGATAAACTCAAATATGGGATAAACGCAAATATGGGAAAAACGCAAAAATGGGCAAAACGCAAATATGGGAAAAACGCAAATATGGGAAAAACGCAAATATGGGAACAACACAAATATGGGAAACATGCAAACATGGAAAAAACGCATATATGGGAAAAACGCAAATATGGGAAAAACTCAAATATGAAAAAAACTGAAATATAGGAAAAACTCAAATATGGGAAAGTCCTAATACGGGAAAAACGCAAATGTGGGATAAACCCAATGTGGGATAAACACAAATATGGGAAAAACAAAAGTAAGGGAGAAACACAAATATAGGACAACCGCAAATAAGGGGTAAAACGCAAATACGGGAAAAACGCAAATATGGGAAAAACCCAAGTATGGGATAAACACAAAAATGGGAAAAACGCAAAAATGCGAAAACGCTAATATGGGAAAAACACCAATATCGGAAAGTGGAAGTATGGGAAAACTCAAATGTGGGAGATGAGAAATAAGGAACACAACTTGACTAAAAAGAAGGTATTGGTTGGAAGTATGGGTTCATGAGTGATGGAAAATCTCAAATATGGGAGAAGAGAATGTAGTGGCACACCTTGACTAGAAGACGGTAACAGTTGGTAGGATAGGTTAATGAGATATGGGAAAAAAGCAAAAATCGGAAAAACGCAAATATAGGAAAAACGAAAATATGGGACAAACGCGAATCTGGGAAAAACGCGAATAAGGGAAAACCGTAAATATGGGAAAAACGCAAATATGTGAAAAACGCAAATATGGGAAAAAGGCAAAGATGGGAAAAACGCAAATATGCGAAAAACGCAAATGTGGGAAATACGCAAATATGCAAAAAACGCAAATATGGGAAAAACGCAAAGATGGGGAAAACGCAAATATGGGAAAAAGGCAAATATTGAAAAAATGCAAATATATGTAAAACGCAAAAATGGGATAAACGAAAATATTTTGAGAAATGCAAATATGGGATGGACGCAAATATGGGAAAAAAGCAATAATGGGCAAAATGCAAATATGGGAAAAACGCAAATATGGGAAAAACGCAAATTATATGTGATGAAACGTCCCCTTAGAAAAATTTATACAAGACTGTGCTTAACCTGACACACAATATTTTGTTAGCGCAACGCAATCTGACTTTCAAAATTCCCTACAAAGAATGGCCCTGACTAACATTAAACTATACCTTTCACAAATCACTTACCTCACAAAAATCTTCGCTACTCAAGTTACTGCAATGCAGCGAGTGCCACTACTGCCAGCTAAATAAAAGATTCAAACTATGGAAGGCACTAACTACTGATAGGGATAGTTAGCAAATGAAAGATATTAATAGAGAACAAACAATGTATTTACCTTGATATCATCATATATAAATATAGCAGTTCATGACAAATTTCAAAACTCCGCCATCTCTCTCCCCACATCCACCACTGCTGGTGGCTCACCTCCAACTGCGCAACGCTACGCGCTGTTCACATCCAGCTGCCGCTGCCCAACACTACAATGTCAGACAAAAATGCAAACTAGCCACAGACTGCACACAGCACAGCCAGTGATTTTCATATTGAGCGCTACGTAACATTGCCAATAAGAAAACATAAACAGCCTACTTACATAGAGAAAACATAAACAGCCTACTTACATAGAGAAAACATAGACAGCCTACTTACATAGCCCCATGCTCCCCACAAAAAATTTTACAAATTTTTTTTGGGCTGTGGCCAATAATGATTTGATAAAATTTTTCATAATTACAAAAACAAAGAAATCAAATGCACACACTTATTGATATTATGTTGGTCAAAAGCTCAAATTTTCTCACAGTCTATAAAGACAGTCCTGATCATTCATCACAGTGAAATTGCCGTTTCTTTTCTCAAAGTCTGAGCAGTAAAAGACAATGCACACGGAAGTAGTGGATTTCCATGCCATCTTGAAGAAGTAGTGTTGTCCTTCCAACGAAAAGACAGTGCTGATTCTTGACATGCTGACAGGTAATGGGCCACAATGGAGCAAACCCACAGCAGAGTCATTCGAAGTTTTGAAGAATATTGGTAGGTAGGTCATCACAGAGCAGACCCACTGGAGTCCTGGTAGAGATTGTGGTATTGGTGGGCCATCAAAGATGCAGACCCACTGTAGTCCTTGTAGAGATGGCCAGCAGCCATCTGTTGCGATCTGTTGCGACTGTGCAGGTGCACAATCACCATCGAAGAGTCTTGCGAATAATATAGCAAGTCCATAACCACCACTTGTGCATTCACAAAGTTTTTGGAATTGTACTTGGAACCAGCAATGCTGTTATCCAGTCCCTTGCTGAATTAGTAACACACGTGCAAACACTAACAGTCCCAACTTCTCACATATTGTCCATATACTATGACCAACAGAAACGTGTGCAGTGAAATGTAACTAACAAGTTAATAATATCATGAACTGGTGACAATTACAATTTTATAACATAAGAATACAATTACAAAGGTACAAAATACATCTTTAAAGAACATAGCAATATAGATAACAATAGCAGTAACACAGGCTTTACAAAGGAATGGAAATAAACATATACATCAGTGTTACAGGAATTATGAGATAAGTAGATACATAAAAGATCAGAATAACTTTTGGAACATCAACTTTACACATGAGCATTAAAACAAAACAGAATAAATAATGTCTAAGCATATTTACAAGGTAAATAACATATTATTAATGCCAATTATATTTGAGGATAACAGTATTCCTCATCATAGTGAATGTGGCTTAGTATTAGAAGAAGAAAAAATCCTATGAAACTACACAGAGACAGGAAGAAAACAAATACACAAGGGTACACAAACATATAGTGGGATAACACCAATAGGAAAGGACAAGGTTCGTTTTCAGTGTAACATTTGGTACTGCAGTCCAACCCAAAACTTCATATATCTTTCCTCTTATTTCATCCTTTGTTTCCACCAAAAAAATTCTATCTAAGCATACTTTCTGTATTTATATGTTCACACATTTCGTACCTCAACATTTATTTCCAAGAAAACCCTACCTAAACCTGTTTTCTGTACTTTTTTTCGTATAACTTCTCAATGCATTTCTTCCAATTCATCGCAACTCATTCTCTTAGAGGCTACCCCCTCTTAAGCTAACTTAAATCTACTGAGCTCAGATGCTAAACTAAGGGACGAGGCAATGCAGCAGCACAAAATAAGTAACACAAACAGCAATGACCAAAAAAATGGAAAATTGCAAAGCAAGCTACAGTAAATCTAAATTACCAAGCAATGCAACATTACAACTAATATGAGCCAATGTGCAGCAACAAGAAAAATAAATGAGTAGTAAAACTGGCTTAGCAGAGTAACACAAAGTCAAATTCAGTAACACTATGCCTGGCAAACAGCAGTAACTTATACCTAAACATGACATAGCTCAAAGCAGAAAAAATATTACAGTAAAAACAACAATGCAGATAAGGGAAATATATATTCACATCTTAATGTCTATGTAATTAAAGTGGTGCACCACAACAACTTATTGTAAAAAAAATATTACCATGTACTTGAAAAGAAAATTATGTGTCCAGTTACTGTTACTGGTCCCTTCTTATTGTTCTTTCCTTTCCAAGTGCTCCTTTTTTTAAAGAATGCGGATTACAAAATTATCATTTAATAGATCTGTTGACAGAAAATGTTCACATTAGCAAATGCATCGAAGTTTATTTTATAAAAGTAATGCTGTAACACAGCTGGAAAACAGGTATCAAATGAAATAAGCAATTACGCAAACCAAAGCATAAAAATATCATTCAATAGTCATGTGACATTTCATAAGTTAGTAGAAATTCTCACAACTCCCGTAGAATGACGCTTGTCGTAATCAGGTGTGCAGATATGAGATAAACGCTAATATGGGAAAAACGCAAAGATGGGAAAAACGCAAATATGAAAAAAACTCAAATATGGGAAAAACGCAAATATGGGAAAACGCAAATATGACATAATGCAAATATGGGAAAAACGAAAATCTGGGAGAAACGCAAATATGGGAAAACTTAAATATGGGACAAACTGAAATATGAGAAAAACGAAAATATGGGACAAACGCAAATATGGGGAAAACGCAAATATTGGAAAGAAGCAAATATGGGATAAATGCAAATATGGCAAAAACCAAATATGGGAAAAACGCAAATATGGGAAAAACGCAAATATGGGAAAAACGCAAATATGGGAAAAACGCAAATGTGGGAAAGCTCAAATCTGGGAAAAACGCAAATATGGGACAAACACAAATATGGGACAAACACAATTATTTGAAAAGCACAAATTTGGGAAATGTCAAATATGGGAAAATTGCAAATATGGGAAAAACGCAAATATGGGATAAAAACAAATATGGGATAAACGCAAATATGGGAAAACAAAAATATGGGAAAAACGCAAATATGGGATAAATGCAAATATGGGAAAAACGCAAAAAACTGAAGACGCAAATATGGGATAAACACAAATATGGGAAAGTGCAAGTATGGGAAAAACTCAAATATGGGAGATGAGAAATAAGGGACACAATTTAACTAAAAGAAGGAATTGTTAGGTAGCATGGGTTCATGAGTGATGGAAAATCTTAAATATGGGTGAAGAGAATGTAGAGGCACACCTTGACTAGAAGAAAGTAACAGTTGGTAGGATATTTTCATGAGATACGGGAAAAACGCAAATATCAGAAACACGAAAATATAGGAAACACGAAAATATTGGAAAACCGCAATTATGGGAAAAACGCAAATATGGAAAAACGCAAATATGGCAAAAACGCAAATATGGGATAAACGCCAATATTGGAATAAACGCAAATACGGGATAAACGCAAATATGGGAAAAACGCAAAAGAGGGAAAAATGCAAATATGGGAAAAACACAAATATGCCAAAAACGCAAAGATGGGAAAAACGCTAATATGGGAAAAACGCAAATATTTGAAAAACGCAAATATAGGTAATACGCAAATATGGAAAAAACAGAAATATGGAATAAATGCAAATATGGGAAGAACGCAAAAATGGGAAGACACAAATATGGGAAAACACAAATATGGGAAAGTGCAAGTATGGGAAAAGCTCAAATATGGGAGTTGAGAAATTAGGGATACAACTTGACTAAAACAAGGAATTCGTTAATAGCATGGGTTCATGAGTAACGGAAAATCTCAAATATGGGAGAAGAGAATGTAGTGGCACATCTTGACTAGAAGAAAGTAACAGTTCATTAGTTATGGGATAAACGAAAATATCGGAAAAACGCAAATATATAAAAAACGAAAATATGGGAAAAACGCAAATATGGGATAAACGCAAATAAGGGAAAAACGCAAATATGGGAAAAACGCAAATATGCGAAAAACACAAATATAGGAAACCTCAAATATGGGAATAACGCAAATATGGGACAAACGCAAATATGGGACAAACACAAGTATGGGAAAGCGCAAATGTGGGAAAATGTCAAATATGGGAAAATTGAAAATATGGGAAGAACGCAAATATGGGATAAACGCAAATATGGGATAAACGCAAATATGGGATAAACAGAAATATGGGAAATTACCAAAATATGGGAAAACCGCAAATATGGAAAAATTGCAAATATGGCAAATCCCAAAATATGGGAAAAACGCAAAAATGGGCTAAACGCAAAAATGGAATGAATGCAAATATGGGAAAAGCGCAAATATCGGAAAAACGCAAATATGGGAAAGCTCAAATATGGGAAAAACGCAATTATGGGAAAAACGCAAATATGGGACAAACACAAATATGGGAAAAGCGCAAATATGGAAAAATTTCAAATATGGTTAAATTGCAAATATTGTCAGATTGCAAATATGGGTTAAACGCAAATATGGGATAAATGCAAATATGGGAAAAACGAAAATATGGGAAAAACGCAACTATGGAAAAAACGCAATCATGGGAAAAACGCAAATATGAATAAACGCAAATATGAGAAAAACGCAAATATTGGAACAACACAAATGTGAGAAAAACGCGAATGTGCGAAAAAAGAAAATATGGGAAACACGCAAATATGGGATAAATGCAAATATGGGAAAAACGCAAATCTGGGAGAAACGCAAATATGGGAAAACTCAAATATGGGACAAAGTGAAATATGAGAAAATCGAAAATATGGGACTAAAGCAAATATATGAAAAACGCAAATGTGGGAAAAAAGCAAATATGGGAAAAACGCAAATATGGTAAAATCGAAAATATGGGATAAACGCAAATATGGCAAAAACCAAATATGGGAAAAACGCTAATATGGGAAAAACGCAAACATGGGAAAAACGCAAATGTGGGAAAGCTCAAATCTGGGAAAAACGCAAATATGGGACAAACACAAATATGGGACAAACACATATATTTGAAAAGTGCAAATATGGGAAATGTCAAACATGGGAAAATTGCAAATACGGGAAAAACGCAAATATGGGGTAAAAGCAAATATGGGATAAACGCAAATATTGGAAAACAAAAATATGGGAAAAACGCAAATATGGAAAAACGTAATTATGGGAAAAACGCAAATATCAGATAAACGCCAATATGGGAAAAACGCAAATATTGGATCAGCACAAATTTGGAAAAATATTTCTTGTCATTTCATTAGGCATTTCAGTAAATATCATAAATTACGAGCTCCACATTATGCTTTCAACAAGGAAATGTCAATAGCGAGGACAATGGCATCCCCTTTCTTTTATTCTACCTGTGCTTCTGATGAGGCACTCACTAATGACTTGTTCTCCCGGCGTCTGACACAACTGTGTGCCCACGACGCATTACGTGCAGGTGGTCACTTAACTTTCTTACGGAAATATTTACGACAGCAGTTTCCGCTACTGTGACAGTCTCATATACAAAATTTCACGGGTCGAGAATTTGCATTGCAAATGTGTAGAAACAAAACCCTATAAATATAAGTGTCCAAATAAAATATTCGTCAGCATTGTGATACAGTTACGCATTTACGTACATTTCATAACTCTTAAAGTACGCTTCTTGGTTTCCAACATACTTCTTATTCCTCATATACGGTAGCATCATCTTATTGATCATAAACATATCTCAACAGCATAGTACACATCGTCGTCGTAATAATATCATAACATCTCAGTCAATTCTCAAAATCGTCGTAGCTTCCTCCAATAATTTCAAAACCTAAAAAAAATTCTCTGCTCATTTCAATAGTGTCATCTACCTCAAACGTACTTTAAAATCATGCTCCCTTACCAAATATATCATTCAAAGCTCTCATAGTATCACAATGGTTCCGAAAAAATATGAGCATTTCACAAAGTACAGACAAAATACAATTTCATAAGTGTGAAGTTATCCAACTGTGTAATTGTGTAAACATCTGTCACTGATGTAATAAAAAAAGTTTATCTCTCAGTTACATGATCAGATAGCTGTGTAATTTGTGTGTTAGAGAAATATGGTACCGATGTGTAAAGTTGTATAAGCAAATACCATATTAGCTAGGGTTCCTTGTGGTTGCCACACACATGGTACACAAAGTAGGCGTGTACCCCATGAGGATTAATGTAATTATACCCTCAGGTGTTACAGATTACAGCAATGGAATGAAATGTATCACGGAAAACTTTCTTTGTAATTCAAAAATCTTTAAAAATAAATGTTTTAAGTACAAAATTAATCACTCAAATACGTGTACTGTAGCGCTAAATGTGCGTCTTGTTGCAACATAATCTGTGTGGAAGTGTCGTAGTTATCGTCCTCCGAAAGCTAAGTTCTGCAGAAGTCAATGTACTTACCTCATAATACACAAAAGTGAAATGCTTTGCGTATAGATATCTTAGTTATTACGCTTATTGCCGTGATGAGGAAAGTACTGTGCTGTAACGTATTGTTGTGCTACGGAAAAGGCAGTCTCATTGTAGCTATACCACAAAAGTTACTACTAAAACCTGTTTTACTTTCCAGAATAAAACAGAAAACTGTGCAGATATAAATCAGAAACACTGCAAAAGCAACATTGTAAATTGTCACTCATTAGTAGCGTCGTGATAAAATCGTGTAGCTGTCACATAAACTAACCACTGTGCCATCTGGTATCTCACTGAAAGTACTTTAAATCCAGAATATATTTTCAAGTAAACCAAAATGTTGCATTAAAATCTCATTAGCAGTACTGGTAAATGTTCTAAGTATGTAAGCCTTATAGTCGTTCCATAATCGTGCAACTAACAAGCAAGAATGTACACACACAATAACACTGTGACGTCTGTTCACTATAACAATGCATTCATCATTTCTGTTTCAATAAGTTCTCTTGGTTCTTGACTGGATATTTAACTTCAAACAATGTTGCATGTTAACAGATTCTAAGTCTGACAAGCATACTAGTAATGTAAAGTGAAAAGTTTTATGGCAATGACAAAGTTAAAAAGCAGATTATCTTTCAATAAACGGTTTTACATGTGAAATGTGGTGTAAACCTTTACTCTTCCTAGTACGCAGAGTTTCAACTTCAAAGCAATTATCATGTGGTATACGTCGGATTCTGTAAGGTCCATTGTAAACTAGAAAGAATTTGTGACTCAAGTGTTTCTTCTTATGTGACAATGAATGAGCTTTAATGAGAACTTTCTGACCAATATACAATTTCTTTGCATTTGCTTTACCGTGTAGTTTTCTCCTTTTGTCTGCTGCAGATTTTATATTTTTAAGAGCCAAATCAATTATGTCTTTGTGTCGAAATTTACGTGTATTGGGGATAGGCACAAGCTCTCTGATTCTGTTCGGTGGTTCTTCATTCCTTAGTACAAGAGTAGGTGGTAAAGCAGTGGAATCATGAGGCATTTCATTCACCACATTTTGAAATAATTGTAGATATCTGTCCCAATGCTGATGCTTTCTGTGACAATAAAGTCTGCAAAGCTTATTGATTTCTTTCATAATCCGTTCAGACGGGTTGCAATGTGGTGAGTACAATGAAATAAAAACAGGTTTGATTTTATGATTCCGAAGCGTGCGTGACCAAACAGCAGATCTAAATTGCGGTCCGTTATCTGAAATAACTTTAGCAACGTGGCCAACTTCACGTACGAAATTTTTAACAAAAGCGTTGGATACAGATCGTCCAGTGGCTTTACGTAACGGAGTGAAAGAAACAAATTTTGAAGTAAGTTCAACAGTGACTAGAACGTACGAAAATCCATTGGATGTTCTGACAAGCGGTCCCACGAGATCAACAGCAGCAAATTCTTTTAATTTAGAAGGAATAATAGGAAACAACGGAGCACGATGTGAGACAGTAGATGGTTTCGCCTTTTGACAAAGTTTACAAATAGACAAGACTCTTCGAATTCTTTTTTCCATATTGTTAAAATAACAAGTCGTTCGAAGAATATGATAACATTTTCGTGGACCAAAATGTGCGTAGCTGAAATGAATGTACCAAATGAGCTTATTAACAAAATCGTCAGGAATGCAAAGTACCCATAGCTTGTCATCAACAGTACAGCGTTTGAACAGTATGTTGTTTCTAACCAGATAATAATGCCGAATCTGTGTGTGTGTCTTTTCATGCCATTTGCTCTTGATGTCTTTCCAAATCGGATCTTTATCTTGTTCATGAGCAATGTCCTTTAAAGATGTGGTGATGAAGTTTTCAAAGGCGACTTTCTGAATGTAAAGAATACTGAAATTTTTCTCGAGGTTGCCTTCTGTGGTACTTTTCTCAAGCCCAGCCGGTGCGCGTGACAGTGCGTCCGCAACAATGTTCTCCTTGCCGGAAATGTAGACTATTGTGAAGCGGAATTCTTGCAGAAACAATGCCCAACGTTTTAACCTGTCATGATTTAATTTTGAAGACATAAGAAATTGTAATGCACGATGATCACTGTATACTTTTACGTGCTTACCAGAAAGAAAGAAACGGAATTTGTTAAATGCCCAAACGATAGCTAAAGCTTCTAATTCAGTAACGGAATAATTATTTTCAGATTTTGTTAGCACTCGGCTAGCAAAAGCAATGGTTTTCTGAATGGTAGTGTCATTTTCTATGGCTTCTTGATATAAATGGGCACCAAGACCGACTTTAGAAGAATCCGTGCTAAGGCAGAAATCTTGTGACAGATCTGGATGAGCTAAGATTGGCGCGTGAAGTAACGCTTCTTTCAAAGAATTGAATTCCAATTGTGCTTGTTCGTCCCAGTTCCAAATAGTATTTTTTCCAGTGAGAGAACAAAGTTTTGGTGTAACAAGAATTTGCATATTCAGAAAACGACGGTAAAAATTTACGAGACCTAGAAAACTGCGGACTTGTCTTTTTGTGGATGGAACTGGAATGGCTCTGATTGCTTCTAACTTTTCAGGATCCGGCTGAATGCCTTCAGAAGAAATAATATGTCCCAAAAACTTCACTTTTGTCCTACCGAATT
Source organism: Schistocerca americana (assembly GCF_021461395.2). Taxonomy (NCBI): domain Eukaryota; kingdom Metazoa; phylum Arthropoda; class Insecta; order Orthoptera; family Acrididae; genus Schistocerca; species Schistocerca americana. Next base: position 103,251,774 of record NC_060129.1, on the reverse strand, counting down.
CAGACTTTTCCAAGTTAACTGTAATTCCAGATTCTGCAAAAATACATAACAAACTGTTGAGGATGCGATTATGTAGTTCCCATGAAGCTTCTGCTATTAGAATATCGTCCACATATAAGGTGATGTGACGTTTTAGGAACTCAGGTAATATGAAATTTAGCCCGCAAATGAATGCTGCTGAAGAAATGTTCAAACCAAAGGGAAGTTTCCGAAACTGATAACAAACGCCGAAACAAAGGAAAGCTGTGTATTTTCTACATTCTGGATGAAGTTCGATCTGATTAAAGCTGGATCTGAGATCAATGGAAGACAACACTTTTACACCATTAAAATTTTGAAGAAGTTCTTCCAACTTTTGCGGCCTGTCTGTTTCAGGAATAATGACAGTATTGATTTGTCTCGAATCTAAGACAAGCCTGATCGATTCATTTTTCTTCTCAACAACATGTAACGGATTGTTGTATGAGCTTACTGCAGGCTCAATAATGCCCTCGTCAAGCATAGATTGTATTTCTGTTCTAACACGGTCCCTATAATGTGCTGGAATTACATATGGTCTAACACAAAATTTAGTATGCTCACGAACACGAAATTGGTATTGAAATCCCTTGATTGTTCCTGTTTTATGAGTAAAAACTGTGGAATGTTCTTGTAAAATCTCAAAAAGGTCCTGCCTATCAGTGTCATTACAGTTCTCAATTGTTTGAATTTTATTCTGAATTAACTCATTAATTTCAAATATGCCATCGATATCATCCCTGTCAGTTCTTGCAGAGTGATTGTTAGTGTCTAGTTCCGTAGAAAATTCCGAACTGTTGTCCAACAGAAGGTAAAGCCGATTGATTTCTTCGTCATGGTTTGAGAGCCAATTTTCAAATTTCAAAGCTACTGACTTACCTTCTTTTTCTAAAGTTATTTCAGCATCGTGAAAGTTTAAGATTGCTTTGAATTCATTCAAAAAGTCTACTCCCAATATAATTTCCGTCGACAATAATGGAACAATAAGAAAGTTCGTAGAGAAGCTGTAGCTTTGACAAAAGAATTCTAAGTTGGTTTGTTGGCGTACATCTACACTTTTTCCAAAGATTGCACCTTGTAATTTAATTTTACGTAACGGAAGTGTGGGGCAATCGTTCGATTTGTTGCATTTGCTAAAGGCTGTTTCACTAATTACTGAGATGGGACTGCCAGAGTCAAGTACTGCCGTAAATTTTACGTCATTTACAGTAATGTGAATCACAGGATATGCAATGTTGTTAAGTTTTACGTCATGTTCCTGGAATAAGATGTCCCTAATGTCTTCCATTTTTACGTAATTACTAGCTACGGCAGCTGCGTCATCAGTTTCATAAGTACGTTTTGTTGCTGCCAGCGGTGTGAGTCATTGCCTATTGTCTCTTTGTTGGCGCGCGTCGTTATTGGGATTTGGAGACCTAACTTCTACAAATTCACCGTGACGAGAGGGCCCTGCTCTGTTTGAATCCCGCCAGTTCTGATGCAATTCAGGTCTGTCGTTACGATCATATCGTCTGTCGTCATGTCGGTAGATTCCATAGTTTCTTTCTTGTCGGTCACATGGTGGAGAATTTCTCTCTGAATCGTAACTGCGCGCTGGTCCGTTGCGTCTAAAGTTATTCTGTCTCCCTTGATAGTATTTATTTTGGTTCCCATATTGTCTGTTTCTCTTATTGTCTCTGTGATAGTCATTACCACGGAGAGGTGATCTTTCCCTGTAGTTATTACTACTCTGCCAACGGTTGTCATACGGGTGGTGTCTGTTTTGGTCACGATTTGTGTTGTGAGAATAGCCTTGTCGTGTCAAGTTATTACTTCTTTCATCGCGGAATTGCGTCGGATGTGACCTGTAATTGTTGTGTTCTTGGTGTCGCGTTCCGCGATTGTCAGTGTCAATTTCTAATTCTTGTAAAAGTCCCTGAAATGCTTCAATGTCGTCTTTGCAACGTCCTGCCAAAATAATATGTCGTAAATGTTCAGGCAGTTTGATTAAGCAAATGCGGATGAGTTCTGAGGGGCTGTATGGGTTTGAAAGATACTGATTCTTATGCAACATGTCTTCAAAATATTTCATAAGACTGGAAAATTCAGATTGTTCGAAACGTTTCATCATTATGATGCTATGTTTTACTCGGTCTTGTGTGGCTTGAGACCAATATGCTGAGAGGAAGGCATGGTAAAACTCTCCTTCACTGTGGCAATCGTGAATTACCGATCGCATTCTTACAGCTGGTTCATTCTCCAAGTAGCCACACATAAATTCTAATCTGTGTTCTAACGACCAGTTGGGAGGAAAACAATGCGAGAATTGATGGAGCCATGCTTGTGGATGAATGTCGTTGCCAGAATTCTTAAATGTTTTGAATTTACGTGTAGTAATGAACAGCTTATAGTCAAAATCATCATGTCGGCGAGTCGCATATCGGTCATTGTTAGGTCGTGTCGGCCGTTCCATATCAAAATTCGGTGCACATTGCCAATTTCTTTCATAACTTCCGAAATGCCCTGTGTTATTATTTTGTGGCTGTTCCGTATTTCTGTGTCCCTCTTCCCGTATTGGGGAGCGAGTATCCTCTGAAATACGTAATTCTTGTATTACCTGTGTCAGCTGATCTTGTACTTCCCGGATTTCTCTTTTGTACTGTGTATTGATTTGATTTTGATTCTGTTTGAATTTTCTAATTTGTTAATACTCTTCTGTGTCAGTGAAGGCTACAGGTCTTGTGTCAGTCAGATCATCATCTACCTTTGTAGATAAGTTAGTGACCTGATCCGAAAGTTCGGCTACTTTCTCCGATAGTGAACACATTTCCTAAGTGTATTTTTCTGAACCAAGTTTCAGAGTGTCCATTTGTGTTGAAATCGAATCTACTGTGTCCTTTAAGTTTTCCTGAGTTATTGCAAGTTGCGTAACCGAATCGGTAGATGCAACTGACTCAATTTTAGCTTGCAAGGTGTCGTGATTTTCATGAACAATGATTTGCAGTTCTTTTATGGCTGCTTCTTGATTCTGTAATGCATTCTCATGCCGCGAAAAAATAGGTTGAAAATGCTCACAAATTTCTGTTTTTACGTCATTACAGACTTTTTGACATTTCGATTCAATGTTATGTAACTCAGTAGTTAAATCTTCACGTGTTTGTTCAAGTGTGGTGTCTAACTTTTTAAGATTTTGTTCCATTGTGTCTAACTTTTTAAGATTTTGTTCCACTGTATCTAACTTTCCAAGATTTTGTTCCATTGTGTCTAACTTTTGAAGCTTTTGCTGTGTTTGTCCCATTTGCTGTATTAATTGTAATAACAATGCACTGGTGTCTGGAACATGTTCCTCAGTGCTTTTCGGCAGTGAATTTGCACCGGAAACATTCACATTTTGACAAGCAGAAAATGTGTCTTGACTGATTTGAGAAAAAACCTGAGTCTACAGTATTTGCAATATTGTGTTCTGTCATTTCGGATTCCTGAGGCGAGTTGTTGCCGACCGATCGATCGATAATGCTTCCCTGTTCAATACTTGTTTCACTGTCTACACCATTGTTAGCCGCCCGCTCCATTTCCCTATGCACAATTACCAAATTACTACTTTGAACATTAGTTAATTCATTACTCTGCGGCGCTAACACACTGCTTTCGTCTTCACTGTCATTTCTCAATTTACTTTGGAGCCTAGTATTACGTTTTTCACAGGTCATTATTGTCACAATAATTCACGATAACACAGAAGAGCACAATTTGAAGAGCAAAAATAAGAGAACACATTAACATAACAATGAAAATAATATCTAGTTAATTGCAGCTGCGAAATACTTGGTGCAAATCTACATGCATGCCACAACTGTTTTACTGTACAACAATGAAAGAATGCAACTACAAAGGAGATTTTCTCTACAATTACGCACTAGCAATAAACAAAAGCTACACTCATTACACAAACTACAAGAAAAAAAATCAGAAGATTCCAGGTTCGAATCCTCGCAGGGTCGCCATATGAAACGTCCCCTTAGAAAAATTTATACAAGACTGTGCTTAACCTGACACACAATATTTTGTTAGCGCAACGCAATCTGACTTTCAAAATTCCCTACAAAGAATGGCCCTGACTAACATTAAACTATACCTTTCACAAATCACTTACCTCACAAAAATCTTCACTGCTCAAGCTACTGCAATGCAGCGAGCGCCACTACTGCCAGCTAAATAAAAGATTCAAACTATGGAAGGCACTAACTACTGATAGGGATAGTTAGCAAATGAAAGATATTAATAGAGAACAAACAATGTATTTACCTTGATATCATCATATACAAATATAGCAGTTCATGACAAATTTCAAAACTCCGCCATCTCTCTCCCCACATCCACCACTGCTGGTGGCTCACCTCCAACTGCGCAATGCTACGCGCTGTTCACATCCAGCTGCCGCAGCCCAACACTACAATGGCAGACAACAATGCAAACTAGCCACAGACTGCACACAGCACAGCCAGTGCTTTTCATATTGAGCGCTACGTAACGTTGCCAATAAGAAAACAAAAACAGCCTACTTACATAGAGAAAACATAAACAGCCTACTTACGTAGTGAAAACATAAACAGCCTACTTACAGTGAAAAACGCAAATATGGGAAAAAGGCATATATGGGAACAACGCATATATAGGAAAAACGCATATATAGGAAAAACGCATATATGTGAAAAACGCAAATATGGGAACAACGCAAATATGGGAAACACGCAAATATGGGAAAAACGCATATATGGGAAAAACGCATATATGTTAAAAAAGCAAATATGGGAATAACGCAAATATGGAAAAAACGCAAATATGGAAAAAACGCAAATATGGGAGAAAAGCAAATGTGGGAAAACTCAAATATGGGACAAACTGAAATATGGGAAAAACGAAAATATGGGACAAACGCAAATATGGGAAAAACGCAAATATGGGATAAACGCAAATATTTTGAGAAACGCAAATATGGGATGAATGCAAATGTGGGAAAAACGCAATTATGGGCAAAATGCAAACATGGGATAAACGCAAATATTGGAAAAACGCAAATTATATGGGAAAAACGCAAATATGGGAAAAAAGGAAATATTGGAAAAACGCAAATATGGGAATAACGCAAATATGGGAGAAACGCAAAAATGGGAAAACTCAAATATGGGACAAACTGAAATATTAAAAAAACGAAAATATGGGACAAACGAAAATAATGGAAAAACGCAAACATGGGAAAAAAGCAAATATGGGAAAACGCAAACATGGCAAAAACGAAAATAAGGGAAAACTTAAGTGTGGGAAAAACTCAAATATGGGAAAAAGAAAAATAAGGGACAAACACAAATATGGGAACACCGCCATTATGGAAAAAACATATAGGTGAAAAACGCATATAGGTGAAAAACGCATATATGGAAAAAACGCAAATATGGGAAAAACGCATATATGGGATAAACGCAAATATGGGAAAAACCCAAACACGGGAAGACGCAAATATGGGATAAACTCAAATATGGGATAAACGCAAATATGGAACAAATGATAATATAGGAAAAACGGAAATATGGGACAATCGCAAATATGGGAAAAACGCAAATATGGGAAAAACGCAAATACGGGAAAACCACAAATGTGGGAACAACACAATTATGGGAAAAACGCAAATACGGAAAGAACGTAAATATGGGAATAACACAAATATGGAAAAAACGCAGATATGGGAGAAACGCAAATATGTAAAAAACGCAAATATGGGAAAAACGCAAATATTGGAAAAACGCAAATATCGGAAAAACGCAAATATTGGAAAAACGCAAATATGGGAACACTCAAGTGTGGGTAAAACTCAAACATGGGGAAAACAAAAATTAGGGACAGACACAAATATGGGACAACCGCAAATATGGGATAAAACGCAAATATGGGAAAAACGCAAATATGGGAAAAACACATATAGGTGAAAAACGCATATAGGTGAAACGCATATATGGAAAAAACGCAAATATGGGAAAATGCACATATGGGATAGACGCAAATATGGGAAAAACGAAAAAATGCGAAGACGCAAATATGGGAAAAACACCAATACGGGAAAGAGCAAGTATGGGAAAAACTGAAATGTGGGGTATGAGAAATAAGGGACACAACTTGACTAAAAGAAGGATTTGGTTGGAAGCATGGGTTCATGAGTGATGGAAAATCTCAAATATGGGAGAAGAGAATGTAATGGCACACCTTGACTAGAAGAAGGTAACAGTTGGTAGGATAGATTCATGAGATATGGGAAAAACGCAAATATCGGAAAAACGCAAATATAGGTAAAACGCAAATTTGGAAAAACGTAAATATGGGATAAACGCAAATATTTTGAGAATCGCAAATATGGGATAAACGCAAATATAGGAAAAACGCAATTATGGGCAAAACGCAAATATGGGAAAAACGCAAAAATGGGAAAAACGCAAAATAAATGGGAAAACCAAAAATATGGGAAAAAGGCATATATGGGAAAAACGCATATATGTGAAAAAAGCAAATATGGGAATAACGCAAATATGGGAAAGACATAAATATGGAAAAAACCCAAATATGGGAGAAAAGCAAATGTGGGACAACTGAAATATGGGACAAACTGAAATATAGGAAAAACGAAAATTAGGGGAAAACTCAAATATAGGAAAAACTCAAATATGGGAAAATGCTAATATGGGAAAACGCAAATGTGGGAAAACCCAAATTGGGATAAACGCAAATATGGGAAAAACGCAAGGATGGGAAAAACAAGAACATGAAAAAAACGCAAATATGGGAAAAACGCAAATATGGGCAAAACGCAAATATGGGAAAAACGCAAATATTGGAAAAACGCAAATATGGGAAAAGCGCAAATATGGGAATAACGCAAATATGGGATAAACTCAAATATGGGATAAACGCAATAATGGGACAAACGCAAATATATGTAAAACCCAAATATGGGATAAACGAAAATATTTTGAGAAACGCAAATATGGGGTGAACGCAAATATGGGAAAAACGCAAAGATGGGGAAAACGCAAATATGGGAAAAACGCAAATATTGGAAAAATGCAAATATAGGTAAAACGCAAATATCCGATAAACGAAAATATTTTGAGAAACGCAAATATGGGATAAACGCAAATATAGGAAAAACGCAATTATGGGCAAAACGCAAATATGGGAAAAACGCAAATATGGGAATTAACGCAAATTATATGGGAAAAACGCAAATATGGGAAAAAGGCATATATGGGAACAACGCATATATAAGAAAAACGCATATATGTGAAAAACGCAAATATGGGAACAACGCTAATATGGGAAACACGCAAATATGGGAAAACTCAAGTGTGGGAAAAACTTTAATATGGGAAAAACAAAAATAAGGGACAAACGCAAATATGGGACAACTGCAAATATGGGAAAAACGCATATAGGTTAAAAACGGATATGGGTGGAAAAGGCATATATGGAAAAAAAGGTAATAGAGGAAAAACTCAAATATGGGAAAAACTCAAATATAGGAAAAACTCAAATATGGGAAAAGCGTAAATATGGGAAAAACGCAACTGTGGGATAAACCAAAACATGGGATAAATGCTAATATGGGAAAAACGCAAATGTGGGAAAAACGCAAATATGGGAAAAACGCAAATATGGGATAAACGCAAACATGGGAAAAACGCAAATATGGGAAGACGCAAATATGGGAAAAACACAAATATGGGAAAGTGCAAGTGTAGGAAAAACTGAAATATGGGACGAGAAATAAGGGACACAACTTGACTAAAAGTAGGAATTGGTTGGTAGCATTGGTTCATGAGTGATGGAAAATCTCAGATATGGGAGAAGAGAAAGTAGTGGCACACCTTGACTAGAAGAAGGTAACAGTTGGTAGGATAGGTTCATGAGATATGGGAAAACCGCAAATATCGGAAAAACGCAAATATGGGGTGAACGCAAATATTGGGAGAAACGCAAATATGGGATAAACCCAAATATTGGAAAAACGCAAATATGCGAAAACGCAAGTATGGGAAAAACGCAAATATGGGAAAAACGCAAATTATATGGAAAAAACGCTAATATGGGAAAAAGGCATATATGGGAAAAACGCAAATATAGGAAAAACGCATATATGTGAAAAACGCAAATATGGGAAAAACGCAAATATGGGAAACACGCAAATATGGGATAAATGCAAATATTCGAACAACACAAGTGTGGGAAGAACGCGAATGTGGGAAAAAAGAAAATATGGGAAGAACGCAAATATGGGATAAACGCAAATATGGAACAACTGCAAATATAGGTAAAACGCAAATGTGGGAAAATCGCAAATATGGGAATAATGCAAATATGGGAGAAACGCAAATATGGGACAAACCGAAATATGAGAAAAACGAAAATATGGGACAAACGCAAATATGGGAAGAATGCAAAAAAATGGCTCTGAGCACTATGGGACATAACATCTATGGTCATCAGTCCCCTCGAACTTAGAACTACTTAAACCTAACTAACCTAAGGACAGCACACAACACCCAGCCATCACGAGGCAGTGAAAATCCCTGACCCCGCCGGGAATCGAACCCGGGAACCCGGGCGTGGGAAGCGAGAACGCTACCGCACGACAATGAGATGCGGGCAGGGAAGAATGCAAATATGGGAAGAAAGCAAATATGGGAAAACGCAAATATAGGAAAATCGAAAATATGGGAGAACTCAAGTGTGAGAAAAACTCCAATATGGGAAAAAGATAAATAAGGGACAAACGCAAATCTGGGAAAACCGCAAATATGACAAGATCACGTATAGGTGAAGAACACTTATAGGTGAAAAACGCATATATGGAAAAAACGCAAATATGGGAAAAGCGCAAATATGGGATAAACGCAAATATGGGAAAAACGCAAATATGGGAAGACGCAAATATGGGAAAAACACAAATATGGGACAAATGCAAATATGGGACAAACACAAATATGGGAAAAGCGCAAATATGGGAAAATGTCAAATATGGGAAAATCGCAAATATGGGAAAAACGCAAATATGGGAAAACTCAAGTGTGGGAAAAAATTTAATATGGGAAAAACAAAAATAAGCGACAAACGCAAATATGGGACAACCACAAAAATGGGAAAAACGCAAATATGGGAAAAACGCAAATATGGGAAAAACGCAAGTATGGGAAAAACGCATATAGGTTAAAAACGGATATGGGTGGAAAAGGCATATATGGAAAAAAACGCAAATAGGGGAAAAACTCAAATATGGGAAAAACTCAAATATAGGAAAAACTCAAATATGGGAAAAGCGTAAATATGGGAAAAACGCAAATGTGGGATAAACCAAAACATGGGATAAACGCTAATATGGGAAAAACGCAAAGATGGGAAAAACGCAAGTATGAAAAAAACTCAAATATGGAAAAAACGCAAATATGGGAAAAACGCAAATATGGGAAAAACGCAAATATGGGAGAAACGCAAATATGGGAAAACTCAAATATGGGACAAACTGAAATATGAGAAAATCGAAAATATGGGAACAACGCAAATATGGGAAAAAAGCAAATATGGGGAAAATGCAAATATGGGAAAAACTAAAATATGGGAAAACTCAAGTTGGGAAAAACTCAAATATGGGAAAAACAAAAATAAGGGACAAACGAAAATATAGGACAACCGCAAGTATGGGAAAAACACGTATAGGTGAAAAACGCATATAGGTGAGAAACGCCTATATGGAAAAAACGCAAATATGGGAAAAACGCAAACATGGGATAAACGCAAATATGGGATAAACGCAAATATGGGAAAAACGAAAATATGTAAAAAACGCAATTATGGGAGAAACACAAATATGAGAAAAACGCAAATATGGGAAAAACGCAAAAATTGGAACAACACAAGTGTGGGAAAAACGGGAATGTGGGAAAAAAGAAAATATGGGATGAACGCAATTATGGGACAAACGCAAATATGGGACAAACGTAAATATTGGAAAAACGCAAATATGGGAAAATCGCAAATATGGGAATAACGCAAATATGGGGGAAACGCAAATATGGGACAAACTGAAATATGAGAAAAACGAAAATATGGGGCAAACGCAAATATGGGAAGAACGCAAATATAGGAAGAAAGCAAATGTGGGAAAACGCAAATATAGGAAAATCGAAAATATGGGAGAACTCAAGTGTGAGAAGAACTCAAATATGGGAAAAAGAAAAACAAGGGACAAACGCAAATCTGGGAAAACCGCAAATATGACAAGATCACGTATAGGTGAAGAACGCTTATAGGTGAAAAACGCATATATGGAAAAAACGCAAATATGGGAAAAACGCAAATATGGGATAAACGCAAATATGGGAAAAACGCAAATATGGGAAGACGCAAATATGGGAAAAACACAAATATGGGACAAATGCAAATATGGGACAAACACAAATATGGGAAAAGCGCAAATATCAGAAAATGTCAAATATGGGAAAATTGCAAATATGGGAAGAACGCAAATATGGGATAAATGCAAATATGGGAAAAACGCAAATATTGGAACAACACAGATGTGGGATAAACGCGAATGTGGGAAAAAAGAAAATATGGGAAACATGCAAATATGGGATAAACATAAATATGGGACACAACCCAACTACAGGAAAAACGCAAATATGGGAAAATCGCAAATATGGGAAAAACGCAAATATGGGATGAACGCAAATATTGGGAGAAACGCAAATATGGGATAAACGCAAATATTGGAAAAACGCAAATATGCGAAGAATGCAAATATGGGAAAAATGCAAATATGGGAAAATGCAAATATGGGAAAACTCAAATATGGGACAAACTGAAATATGGGAAAAACGAAAATATGGGACTAACGCAAATATGGGAAAAACGCAAATATGGGAAAAAAGCAAATATGGGAAAAATGCAAATATGGAGAAAACGAAAATATGGGATAAACGAAAATATGGCAAAAACGAAATACGGGAAAAACGCAAATATGGGAAAAACGCAAATATGGGAAATCTCAAATATGGGAAAAACGCAAATTTGGGACAAACGCAAATATGGGAGAAACACAAATATGGGATAAACTCAAATATTGGATAAATGAAAATATGGGACAAACGCAAATATGGGAAAAACGCAAATATTGGAAAATCTCAAATATGGGAAAAACGCAAATATGGGATAAATGCAAAAATGGGATAAACGCAAATATTGGAAAAACGCAAATATGGGAAAAACACAAAAATGGGAAAAACGCAAGTATGGAAAAAACGAAAGTATGGGAATAATACAAATCTGGGAAAAATGGAGATATGATGTTGAGGTATAAGTTACTGCATTTGCTGCTGCTGTTTGCCAGGCATAGTGTTACGGAATTTAACTTTGCATTATTGTGTTAAGCCAGTTTTACTAATGATTTATTTTTATTGTTTGGTGCACATTGCCTTATATTAGTTGTAATATTGCAATTGCTCTGCTAATTTATTTTACTGCTGCTTGCTTTGCCAATTTCCATTTTTTTGTCATTGCTGTTTGTGTTAATTGTTTTGTGTTGCTGCATTGCCTTGTCCCGTAGTTTAGCATCTGAGCTCAGTAGATTTAAGTTAGCTTAAGATGGGTTAGGCAATATAAGAGAACAAGCTGTGATGAATTGGAAGAAATGCATTGAGAAGCTGTAAGAAAATGATTCGGCCAAAAAAGTATTTTGAAAGAGGATATGAACCAAAAAAGTAGGGTTTAGCTACAACAGGTTTAGGTAGCATTTTCTTGGAAATAAATGATGAGGTAAGATAATGGAAAATAAATAATGAGGTAATAAACGTGTGAACATATAAATACAGAAAACATGCCTGGATAGAATTTTTTTGGTGGAATCAAATGTTGAAATAAGAGGAAAGATATATGAAATGAAGTTTTGGGGTGGACTGCAGTACCAAATGTCACACTGCAAACAAACCCTGTCCTGTATTTTTGTGTTATTACACTATGTGAATTTGTGTTTTTCCTGTCTTTATGTGTTTATCTGTGAGAGTTATGTTGTAAAATTTTTCAAATAATATGTTATTTACTTTGTAAAGATGTTTAGACATTATTTATTCTGTTTTGTTTTAATGCTCATGTGTGAAGTTGATGTTTCAAAAGTTATTCTGATCTTTCATGTATTTACCTATGTCATTATTCCTGTAACACTGATGTATATGTCTATTTCTATTCTTTTGTAAAGCCTGTTTTACTACAAATGTTATCTGTATTGTTATGTTCTATAATGATGTATTTTGTACCTTTGTAATTGTATTCTTATGTTATAAAATTGTAATGGACACCAGTTCATCAAATTATTAATTTTTAAGTTACATTTCACTGCACACGTTTTTGTTGGTCATAGTATACGAACAATATGTGAGAAGTAGGGACTGATAGTGTTTGCACGTGTGTTAATAATTCAGCAAGGGACTGGATAACAGCATTGCTGGTTCTCAGGACATTCCAACAAGTTTTGTGAGTACACAAGTGGTGGTTTATGGACTTGCTATATTGTCCGCAAGACTCTTCGATGGTGATTGTGCAACTGCACAATCGCAACAGATGGTTGCGGGCCATCTCTACAAGGACCGCAGTGCGTCTGCACCTCTGATGGCCCACCAATAACATAATCTCTACCAGGACTACAGTGTGTCTGCTCTATGATGACCTACCTACCAATATTCTTCAAAACTTCGACTGACTCTGCTGTGGGTTAGCTCTGTTGTGGCCCAGTACCTGTCTGCATGTCAAGAGTCAGCACTATCTTTCCATTGGAAGGACAACACTACTTCTTCGAGACTGCATGGAAATCGACTACTTCCGTGTGCATTTTCTTTTGCTGCTCAGACTTTGAGAAAAAAAAAGCACTGCTATTTTACTGTGATGAACGATCAGGACTGTCTTTATGGACTATGAGAAAATTTTAGCTTTTGACCAACATTGTATCAGTAAGTGTGTGCATTTGATATCTTTGTTATTGTAATTATGAAAAATTTTATCAAATCATTATTTGCCACTGCCCAAAACAATTTGTAAAATTTTTTGTGGGGAGCATGGGGGCTATGTAAGTAAGCTGTTTATGTTTTCTTATTGGCAACGTTACGTAGTGCTCTGTATGAAACTCACTGGCTGTGCTGTGTGCAATCTGTGGCTGGTTTGCATTGTTGTCTGCCATTGTAGTGTTGGGCAGTTGGCTGTTAACAGCACGTAGCGTTGCGCAGTTGGAGGTGAGCCGCCAGCAGTGGTGGATGTGAGGAGAGAGATAGCGGAGTTTTGAAATTTGTAAGACTGGATGTCATGAACTGCTATATACATTATGACTATTATGGTAAATACATTGTTTGTTCTCTATCAAAATCTTTGATTTGCTTAATATGCCTATCAGTAGTTAGTGCCTTCAGTAGTTTGAATCTTTTATTTAGCTGGCAGTAGTGGCGCTCGCTGTTTAGCAGTAGTTCGAGTAACGAAGATTTTTATGAGGTAAGTGATTCGTGGAAGGTATAGGTTAATGTTAGTCAGGGCCATTCTTTTGTAGGGATTATTGAAAGTCAGATTGCGTTGCGCTAAAAAATATTGTGTGTCAGTTTAAGCACAGTCTTGTATAATTTTTCTAAGGGCACGTTTCAATGGGACGTTTCAATGGGACGATGGAAGATTTTAGAAAGCGCGAACTTGACAAGGTTCTGCATGTGAAAAATCCGTTGGGGGTTTTAACCGAAATCGCCACGTTAAAGAGGCGATTACCCGAATATTTGCAATGGGATCTTGTGCATAGTCCATGTAATTTCGTGGTCGAACTTCTAGAATTTGTAGAAAAATTAGAGAGGGCTTTGAAATTCAGAGCAAAATTGGGTGATAGTTACCAAAATGAGAATCCAAATAAACATCACCAAAATAATAATCGTGAGAGAAATTAAAGGAATTCTCAGGGAGACAGTAGCTGGAAAGTGCGGAATAGTCGGATAACGAACGGGAGAGATAACATCCGTGAACGAGACCCAAGTAAAGAACGCAGATTTGATGAGGGAAATTCGCGTGAAGCACAATCGCGTAACAGCCGCTCAGGAAACTGATGTTCAACACATCTCATGTCTGGGGTTGGGGATCTGAACAGGTGAAGAAAAGGACAGTAGATAATGGTAATGGTAGAAATGTTGATTGGTTTGGAGAAAGGCAACAAATATGTAATATGGAGTACGTTGAAGAGGAAGGCTATATGGGTGGGTCTTTCAATAAAAGCCGGCACGAACTGTGGAAGCATAGATCTGTAAGAGATTTAAGTAATATAATGGGAATAAAGTTGCGGGAAATGAAGTATGTTATGAATGTCTAATGAATGGGAAGATTCAGTGGTTCAAAAAGGAGTTAAAGAGGAGATGAATTTTGTGGAGGCAAATTGTGAGGAGACTTCTGAAGAGGTATCAGTAAATAGTAGAATTACATTAAGGAAGGGGTTGCAGTAGCAAGTATTTGTTAGTTGGCGAAAAGTGTCGATGTTAGTCAAGGCGGCGTACCTTTGGTCTCGCCAGCTGCAAGTAAAGGAACAGAGTAATGGTAATTGATGTAATGATGTAAAAGCTACTGATATTGACACTTCCCAGGAAGGAAATTTGCGCGTTTCCAGTGACCATCGACACCAATATGTGTTTTACAAGCATGAAGGGCATTCTTAAAGTTACCTCTGATATCGTATTCATCATTTAAAGTCGTTAAAATAGCACGTGCAGAATTTATTTAATAGCAGTCTTTCGTTTATGAATGTCCAGATAAAGTTTCAAATTCGTAATTGCCGAGTGTCAGGAACCTTCGACCATTCGATTCAGGTATATATTTATATTGTATACTTTAGACACAGTAGTATTTGGCTTGTAAAGCGGCAACTACGTACCCCAGCCCGTAGACAACGAAACCAGCCAAAACATTTAATATTTTATCTGTGAATGAGAAGGTACATAGTTGAAGCCATACCACCTCACTTTTTATTGAAAGCCCGCAGGCAACAGTCTGTATCTGAACAGAGGAATGTTTTGAGATTTGTAATCCGATTTCGACTTTCTCTCTTATCATTATGTAATCCATCTGATACCTTCAGGTGCCTCCAGTTCTCTTCAACGCATACAACGTTATTTCTTGAATCTAAAATCAGTTGTTACCAATGATTAAATTGTTCTCAGAGTCAAATTCAATGAGGTGCCTTTTACTTTCATTCACTTTCCCCAGTCCATCTTCTCCTACTACTTTCGTATCTCTTTCTTTTAGTATATCCCATTGAAGTTTCTCCTCACAGTCAAGTTTTCATCTCCTTTCAGTCTCTGAATAGATGCTTTTGTCTCAACGTACGTCCCCTCAGTCTCTCTGTCAAGTACAGACTATCTGGTATTTAAAGTTGTACTAGTGTGTTGGCTGTTGACTTTGTGTCTATCTTGTCCACAATAATTCAGAAACTACGCTGCTCATAGTAGCCTTCCCACGTTATAATTTTTCTTATTCATTGTTAGACCTATTCCAGCATTTCCCCATTAGATTATGTGTTGGTAGCCTTATGCCACTACATGTAACTTGAACCTATCCCCCAGTATTTAATAATTCTGTAATTCTACCAACCAGCTGAGGGGTCTAACATTCCACACTCTGGATTTAGAATGCCAGTTCTGATCTTTTTGATGACACTGTCCTCTGAGTAGTCCAAGCCCAGAGATTCGAATGTGGAATAATTTTGCTTCTGTAACATTTTTCCCAAGAGGATACCATCATCATTTAACCAAATAGTAGAGCAGCATGTTCCTGCGAAAAATAACAGCTGTAATTTCCCCTTGCTTGGTGACGTTGACAGTAGTAACATAGCAAGGTCATGTTGGGTAATAAAGCAAGCTAAGATCAATGAATCATCCATATTGTAGCCTGTGTAGTTGCTGAAAAGGCCGCTGTCCATTTTTTTCAGACACTATATGTTAGTCAGGCCTCTCCACATGCATCCATCTGATAGGATTCCACATGCGGCATGAGTATTGTAGGGGCCTACAAATCTCTCCACATTCATCGTTTGTGTCACCTACAAAGATGTAAGTAGGCTGTTTAGGTTATTTTATTGGTAACGCCACCTCTGTATGAATATCACTGGCTGTGCTGTGGGCAGTCTGTGTCTGCTTTGCATCGTTGTAATACTCGCCATTGTAGTGTTGGGCAGCGGCAGCTGGGCTGTTAACAGCGCGTAGCGTTGCACAGTTGGAGGTGAGCCGCCAGCAGTGGTGGATGTGGGGAGAGAGATGGCGGAGTTTTGTAATTTGTCATGAACTGGTATATTTATACATGATGATATCAAGGTAAATACATTGTTTGTTCTCTATTAATTTATTTCATTTGCTAACTATCCCTATCAGTAGTTAGTGCCTTCCATAGTTTGAATCTTTTATTTAGCTGGCAGTAGTGGCGCTCGCTGTATTGCAGTAGCTTGAGCAGCGAAGATTTTTGTGAGGTAAGTGATTTGTGAAAGGTATAGTTTAATGTTAGTCAGGGCCATTCTTTTGTAGGGAATTTTGAAAGTCAGATTGCGTTGCGCTAACAAAATATTGTGTGTCAGTTGAAGGACAGTCATGTATAATTGTTCTAAGGGGACGTTTCATATGTCGACCCTTAGCCGAGGATCCCTCACTGGAATCTTCTGATTTTTTCTTGTAGTTTGTGTAATTAGTGTAGATTTTGTTTATTGCTAGCGCGTAATTGTAGAGAAAATCTCCTTTGTAGTTGCAGTCTTTCATTGTTGTACAGTAAAACAGTTGTGGCATGCATGTAGATTTGCACCAAGTATTTCGCAGCTGCAATTAACTAGATATTATTTTCAGTGCTATGTTAATGTGTTCTCTTATTTTTGATCTTCAAATTGTGTTTTTCTGTGTTGTCGTGTGAAATATTGTGACAATAATGGCGTGTGAAAAACGTAATACTAGGCTCCAAAGTAAACTGAGAAATGACAGTGAAGACGAAAGCAGTGTGTTAGCGCCACCGAGTAGTGAATTAACTGATGTTCAAAGTAGTAATTTGGTAATTGTGAATAGGGAAATGGAGCGAGCTGCAAACAATGGTGTAGACAGTGAAACAGGTAGTGAACAGGGAAGCATTATCGATCGATCGGTCGGCAACAGCTTGCCTCAGGAATCCGAAATGACAGGACACAATTTCGCAAATACTGTAGATTCAGATTTTGGGTCATCACCGTTTTCTCAAATAAGTCAAGACACATTTTCTGCTTGTCAAAATGTGAATGTTGCCGGTGCAAATGCACTGCCGAAAAGCGTAGAGAAACAGATTCCAGACACTAATACATTATTATTGCAATTAATGCAACAAATGGAACAAAATCAGAGACAAACACAGCAAAAGCTTGAAAAGTTAGACACAATGGAACAACACCAGAGACAAACACAGCAACAGTTAGACACAGTGGAACAAAATCTCAAAAAGTTAGACACAATGGAACAAAATCAGAGACAAACACAGCAAAAGCTTCAAAAGTTAGACACAGTGGAACAAAATCTTAAAAAGTTAGACTCATTGGAACAAACACTTGAACAAACACGTGAATATTTAACTACTGAGTTACATAACATTGAATCGAAATGTCAAAAAGTCTGTAATGACGTAAAAACACAAATTTGTGAGCATTTTCAACCTATTTTTTCGCGGCATGAAAATGCATTACAGAATCACGAAGCAGCCATAAAAGAACTGCAAATTATTGTTCATGAAAATCATGAGACCTTGCAAGCTAAATTTGACTCAGTTGCATCTACCGATTCGGTTACGCAACTTGCAAAAACCCAGGAAAACTTTAAGGACACAGTAGATACTCTGAAACTTGGTTCAGAAAAACACACTGAAGAAATAAGTACACTATCGGAGAAAGTAGCCGAACTTTCGGATCAGGTCACTAACTTATCTACAAAGGTAGATGATGATCTGAATGACACAAGACCCGTAGCCTTCACTGACACAGAAGAGTATGAACAAATAAGAAAATTCAAACAAAATCAGAATCAAATTAATACACAACACCAAAGAGAAATCCGGGAAGTACAAGATCAGCTGACACAGGTAATACGAGAATTACGTATTTCAGAGGACACTCGCGCTCCAACACGGGAAGAGGGACTTAGAAATACGGAAAAGACGCAAAATAATAACACAGGGCATTTCGGAAGTTATGAAAGAAACTGGCAATGTGCACCGAATTTCGATATGGAACCGCCGACACGACGTAACAATGACCGATATGCTACTCGCCGACATGATGATTTTGACTATAAGCTGTTCATTACTACACGTAAATTCAAAACATTTAAGAATTCTGGCAACGACATTCATCCACAAGCATGGCTCCATCAATTCTCTCATTGTTTTCCTCCCAACTGGTCGTTGGAACACAGATTAGAATTTATGTGTGGCTACTTGGAGAATGAACCAGCTGTAAGAATGCGATCGGTAATTCACGATTGCCACAGTGAAGGAGAGTTTTACCATGCCTTCCTCTCAGCATATTGGTCTCAAGCCACACAAGACCGTGTAAAACATAGCATCGTAATGACGAAACGTTTCGAACAATCTGAATTTTCCAGTCTTATGAAATATTTTGAAGACATGTTGCATAAGAATCAGTATCTTTCAAACCCATACAGCCCCTCAGAACTCATCCGCATTTGCTTAATCAAACTGCCTGAACATTTACGACATATTATTTTGGCAGGACGTTGCAAAGACGACATTGAAGCATTTCAGGGACTCTTACAAGAATTAGAAATTGACACTGACAATCGCGGAACGCGAAACCAGGAACACAGCAATTACAGGTCACATCCGTCGCAATTCCGCGATGAAAGAAGTAATAACTTTACACGACAAGGCTATTCTCACAACACAAATCGTGACCAAAACAGACACCACCCGTATGACAACCGTTGGCAGAGTAGTAATAACTACAGGGAAAGATCACCTCTCCGTGGTAATGACTATCACAGAGACAAAAAGATAAACAGACAATACGGGAACCAAAATAAATACTATCAAGGGAGACAGAATAACTTTAGACGCAAAGGACCAGCGCGCAGTTACGATTCAGGGAGAAATTCTCCACCATGTGACCGACAAGAAAGAAACTATGGAATCTACCGACATGACGACAGACGATATGATCGTAACGACAGACCTGAATTGCATCAGAACTGGCGGGATTCAAACAGAGCAGGGCCCTCCCATCACGGTGAATTTGTAGAAGTTAGGTCTCCAAATCCCAATAACGACGCGCGCCAACAAAGAGACAATAGGCAATGACTCACACCGCTGGCAGCAACAAAACGTACTTATGAAACTGATGACGCAGCTGCCGTAGCTAGTAATTACGTAAAAATGGAAGACATTAGGGACATCTTACTCCAGGAACACGACGTAAAACTTAACAACATTGCATATCCTGTGATTCACATTACTGTAAATGACGTAAAATTTACGGCAGTACGTGACTCTGGCAGTCCCATCTCAGTAATTAGTGAAACAGCCTTTAGCAAATTCAACAAATCGAACGATTGCCCCACACTTCCGTTACGTAAGATTAAATTACAAGGTGCAATCTTTGGAAAAAGTGTAGATGTACGCCAACAAACCAACTTAGAATTCTTTTGTCAAAGCCACAGCTTCTCTACGAACTTTCTTATTGTTCCATTATTGTCGATGGAAATTATATTGGGAGTAGAGTTTTTGAATGAATTCAAAGCAATCTTAAACTTTCACGATGCTGAAATAAGTTTAGAGAAAGAAGGTAAGTCAATAGCTTCGAGATTTGAAGACTGGCTCTCAAACCATGATGAGGAAATTAATCGGCTTTACGTTCTGTTAGACAACAGTTCGGAATTTTCTACGGAACTAGACACTAACAATCACTCTGCAAGAACTGACAGGGATGACATCGATGGCATATTTGAAATTAATGAGTTAATTCAGAATAAAATTCAAACAATTGAGAATTGTAATGACACTGATAGGCAGGACCTTTTTGAGATTTTACAAGCACATTCCACAGTTTTTACTCATAAAACAGGAACAATCAAGGGATTTCAATACCAATTTCGTGTTCGTGAGCATACTAAATTTTGTGTTAGACCATATGTAATTCCAGCACGTTATAGGGACCGTGTTAGAACAGAAATACAATCTATGCTCGACGAGGGCATTATTGAGCCTACAGTAAGCTCATACAACAATCCATTACATGTTGTTGAGAAGAAAAATGGATCGATCAGGCTTGTCTTAGATTCGAGACAAATCAATACGATCATTATTCCTGAAACAGACAGGCCGCAAACGTTGGAAGAACTTCTTCAAAATTTTAATCGTGTAAAAGTGTTGTCTTCCATTGATCTCCGATCCAGCTTTTATCAGATCGAACTTCATCCAGAATGTAGAAAATACACAGCTTTCCTTTGTTTCGGCGTTTGTTATCAGTTTCGGAAACTTCCCTTTGGTTTGAACATTTCTTCAGCAGCATTCATTCGCGGGCTAAATTCCATATTACCTGAGTTCTTAAAACGTCACATCACCTTATATGCGGACGATATTCTGATAGCAGAAGCTTCATGGGAACAACATAATCGCACTCTCAACAGTTTGTTACATATTTTTGCAGAATCTAGAATTACAGTTAACTTGGAAAAGTCTGAATTCGGTAGGACAAAAGTGAAGTTTTTGGGACATATTATTTCTTCTGAAGGCATTCAGCCGGATCCTGAAAAGTTAGAAGCAATCAGAGCCATTCCAGTTCCATCTACAAAAAGACAAGTCCGCAGTTTTCTAGGTCTCGTAAATTTTTACCGTCGTTTTCTGAATATGCAAATTCTTGTTACACCAAAACTTTGTTCTCTCACTGGAAAAAATACTATTTGGAACTGGGACGAACAAGCACAGTTGGAATCCAATTCTTTGAAAGAAGCGTTACTTCACGCGCCAATCTTAGCTCATCCAGATCTGTCACAAGATTTCTGCCTTAGCACGGATTCTTCTAAAGTCGGTCTTGGTGCCCATTTATTTCAAGAAGGCATAGAAAATGACACTACCATTCAGAAAACCATTGCTTTTGCTAGCCGAGTGCTAACAAAATCTGAAAAAAATTATTCCGTTACTGAATTAGAAGCTTTAGCTATCGTTTGGGCATTTAACAAATTCCGTTTCTTTCTTTCTGGTAAGCACGTAAACGTGTACAGTGATCATCGTGCATTACAATTTCTTATGTCTTCAAAATTAAATCATGACAGGTTAAAACGTTGGGCATTGTTTCTGCAAGAATTCCGCTTCACAATAGTCTACATTCCCGGCAAGGAGAACATTGTTGCGGACGCACTGTCACGCGCACCGGCTGGGCTTGAGAAAAGTACCACAGAAGGCAACCTCGAGAAAAATTTCAGTATTCTTTACATTCAGAAAGTCGCCTTTGAAAACTTCATCACCACATCTTTAAAGGACATTGCTCATGAACAAGATAAAGATCCGATTTGGAAAGACATCAAGAGCAAATGGCATGAAAAGACACACACACAGATTCGGCATTATTACCTGGTTAGAAACAACATACTCTTCAAACGCTGCACTGTTGATGACAAGCTATGGGTACTTTGCATTCCTGACGATTTTGTTAATAAGCTCATTTGGTACATTCATTTCAGCTACGCACATTTTGGCCCACGAAAATGTTATCATATTCTTCGAACGACTTGTTATTTTAACAATATGGAAAAGAGAATTCGAAGAGTCTTGTCTATTTGTAAACTTTGTCAAAAGGCGAAACCATCTACTATCTCCCATAGTGCTCCGCTGTTTCCTATCATTCCTTCTAAATTAAAAGCAAAAAAGGGAAAAACGCAAATATGGGAAAAACGGAAGCATGGGAAAAACGAAATTATGTGAAAAACAGAATTATGGGAGAATCGCAAATATGGGAGAAACGTAAAAATGGGAGAAATGCAAATATGGGAAAAACGACATTATGGGAAAACGCAAATACGTAAAAACGCAAATATGGGAAAAACGGAAATATTGGAAAAATGCAGATATGGGAAAAACACTAATATGGGAAAAACGCAAATAACGTAAATACACATATATGTTAAAAACGAATATATGGGAAAGATGCATATATGGGAAAAAAGCATATTTTGGAAAAATGCATATATGGAAAAAAGCATATATGGAAAAAAACTCATATGTTGGAAAAACGCATCTATGGGAAAAACGCAGATATGGGAAAATCGCAAATATAGGAAAAACGCAAATATGGGAAAAACCCAAATATGGGAAAAACCCAAATATGGGAAAACACAAATATGGGAAAAACACAAACATGGGGAAACGGAAATATGGGAGAAGAGAAATGTGGGGCACAACTTGACTAAAAGAAGGAATCGGTTGGTACAATGGGTTCATGAGTGATGGAACTTCTCAAATATGGGAGAAGTGCATTTAGTGGCACACCTTGGCTAGAAGAAGGAAACGGCAGGTAGGATTGGTTCATGAGATATAGGAAACACGCAAATATGGCAAAAACGCAAATATGGGAAAAACGAAAATATGGAAAAAACGCGAATATTGGAAAAACTTTAATAAGGCAAAAATGCAAACATGGTAAAAACACAAATCTAAGGAAAACGCAAATATGGGAAAAACGTAAAGATGGGAAAACGCAAATATAGGAAAATAGCAAATATGGGAAAAACGCAAATACGGGTAAAACGCAAATATGGGAAAAACACAGATATAGGTAAAACTTAAATATGGGAAAAACGCAAATATGGGGTAAACTCAAATATTGGGATAAACGAAAATATGGGACAAACACAGATACGAAAACAACTCAAATATGGAAATAACGCAAATATAGGAAAAACGCAAATATGGGAAAATCGCAGATATGGGAAAAACGCAAGTATGGCAAAAACGCAAATATGGGAAAAACGCAAATATCGTAAATACGTATATATGCTAAAAACACATATATGTGAAAGGTGCATAAATGGGAAAAATGCATATATTGGAAAAATGCATCTAGGGAAAAAACGTATATATGGGAAAAAGTCATATGTTGGAAAATGCATACATGGGAAAAACGCATATATGGGAAAATCGCAAATATAGGAAAAACGCAATTATAGGAAAAACCTGAATATGGGAAAAACGCAAATATGGGAAAACGCAAATATGGGAAAAACACTAATATGGGGAAACGGAAATATGGGAGAAGAGAAATGTGAGGCACAACTTGACTAAAAGAAAGAATCGGTTAGTAGCATGGGTTCATGAGTGATGGAACATCTCAAATATGGGAGAAGAGAATTTAATGGCACACCTTGACTAGAAGAAGGAAACGGCTGGTAGGAGTGGTTCAGGAGATATAGGAAACATGCAAATATGGGAGAAACGCAAATATGGGAAAAACGAAAATATGGGAAAAACGCAAATATTGGAAAAACGCTAATAAGGGAGAAATGCAAACATGGGAAAAACGCAAATATGCGAAAAACGCAAATAAGGGGAAAACATAAACATGGGAAAAACGCAAATATGGGAAAAACGCAAATATGGGTAAAACACAAATATGGGATAAATGCAAACTTGGGAAAAACGCAAATATGGGGAAACGCAAATATGGGAGAAGAGAAATGTGGGGCACAACATGACTAAAAGAAGGAATTGGTTGGTAGCATGGGTTCATGAGTGATGGAACATCTCAAATATGGGAGAAGTGAATTTAGCAGCACACCTTGACTAGAAGAGGGAAACGGTTGGTCGGATAGGTTCATGAGATATAGGAAACACGCAAATATGGGAAAAACGCCAATATGGGAAAAACGCAGAAATAGGAATAACGCAAATATGGTTAAATCGCAAATATTGGGAAACCGCAAATATCGAAAAACGCAAATATGGGGAAAATGCAAACATTGGTAAATCGTAAATTGGGAAAAAAACAAATTTCGGAAGGAATCAAGTATGGGAAAAACGCAAGTATGGGGAAGATGCAAGTATGGGGAAGACGCAAGTATGGGGAAGACGCAAGTATGGGGAAGACGCTAGTTTGGGGAAGATGGTAGTGTGGGGAACACGCAAGTATGGGGTAGACGCAAGAATGGGGGAACACCAATATGGGAAAACACAAATAAGTGAAAAACGCAAAAATGGGAAGACGCAAATATGGGAAAACACAAATATGGGATAGCGCAAGTATGGGAAAATCTCAAATATGGGGAAAACGCAAATAACGGAAATACGCAAATATGGGAAAATCGAAATATGTGAAAAACGCAAAATATGGGAAAAACGAAAAGCTGGGAAAAACGCAGATATGGGAGAAACGCAAATATAGGCAAAACGCAAATATGGGAAAAACGCAATTATGTTATAAACTCAAATATTGGGATAAACGCAAATATGGGAAAGCTCAAATATGGGATGAACGCAAATATTTTACAAACGCAAATATGGGACAAACACAAATATGGGAAAAACGCAAATATGGAAAAAGTCAAATATGGGAAAAATGCATGTATGGGAAGAACGCAAATATGCGTTAAACGCAAATATGGGATAAACGCAAATTTGGGAAAAACGCAAAAATAGGAAAAACGAAAATATGGAAAAAACGCAAATATGGGAAAAACGCAAATAAAGGAAGACGCAAATTTGGGAAAAACGCAAATATGGGAAAATGGCAAAGATGGGAGAAACGCTAATATGGGAAAAACGCAAATATGAGAAAAACACAAATATGGGATAAACAGAAATATAGGGATAAACGCAAATATGGAATAAACGCAAATATGGGAAAAACTCAAATATGGGAATAACGCAAATATGAGAGAAACGCAAATATGGGAAAAACGCAAATATGGGGAAAACGCAGATTGGGGAAATCACAGATACGGGAAAAACGCAGATATGGGACAAACTCTGATATGGGACAAACGCAGATATGGGCCAACGCAGATATGGGACAAACGCCGATATGCGACAAACGCAAATTTGGGAAAAACGCATATGTGGGGAAGATGCACATGTATGAGAAATGCGAATGTGGGACAAACGCAAATGTTGGACAAATGCAAATGTAGGGCAAATGCAAATGTTTCACAATCGCAAATATCAGACAAACGCAAATATGGGAGAAGAGAATTTTGTGGCACACCTTGAGTAGAAAAAAAAAATGGTTGGTAGCATGGGTTCATGATTAATGGGCAAAAAGCAAAAAAGGGAAAATCGCAAATATGGGAAAAACGGAACTATGGGAAAAACGTAAATATGTGAAAAACACAATTATGGGAGAATCGCAAATATGGGAGAAACGTAAAAATGGGAGAAATGCAAAAATTGGAAAAACGCAAATATGCGAAAAACGCAAATATGGGAAAAAGGCAAATATGGGAAAAACGCAAATATGGGAAAAACGAAAATATGGGGAAAACAAAAATATGGGTAAAACGCAAATATGGGAAAAACACAAATATGGAATAAACGCAAATATTGGAATAAACGCAAATACAGGATAAATGCAAATATAGGATAAACGCAACTATGGGGAAAACGCAAATAAGGGAAATACGCAAATATTGGAAAATCGCAAATATGTGAAAAACGCAAATATGGGAAAAACGAAAAGGTGGCAAAAACGCAAATATCGGAGAAAGGCTAATATAGGTAAAACACAAATATGGGAAAAACGAAAATATGGGGTAAACTCAAATATTGGGATAAACATTAATATCGGATAAACGCAAATATGAAATCAACTCAAATATGGAAATAATGCAAATATAGGAAAAACGCAAATATGGGAGAAACGCAGATATGGTAAAAACGCAAGTATGGCAAAAATGCAAATATGGGAAAAACGCAAATATCGTAAATACGTATATATGGTAACAACGCATATATGTGAAAGGTGCATATATGGGAAAAATGCATACATTGGAAAAATGCATATATGGAAAAAACGCATATATGGGAAAACTCTATGTTGGAAAAACGCACATATGGGGAAAACGCATATATGTGATAATCGCAAGTATAGGAAAAACACAATATGGGAAAAACCCAACTATGGGAAAATCGCAAATTTGGGAAAACGCAAATATGGGAAAAACACAAATATGTTGAAACGGAAATATGGGAGAAGAGAAATGTGAGGCACAACTTGACTAAAAGAAGGAATCGGTTGGTAGCATGGGTTCATGAGTGATGAAACATCTCAAATATGGGAGAAGGCAATTTAGTGTTACACCTTGACTAGAAGAAGGAAACAGCTGGTAGGATAGGTTCATGAGATATATGAAACACTCAAAAATGGGAAAAACGCGAATATGGGAAAAACGAAAATATGGGAAAAAAGCTAATATTGGAAAACCGCTAATAAGGGAGAAACACAAACATGGGAAACACGCAAATATGCGAAAAAAGCAAATTGGGTAAAACACAAATATGGGATAATCACAAATATGGGATGAACGCAAATATGGGGAAACGCAAATATGGGAGAAGAGAAATGTGGGGCACAACATGACTAAAAGAAGGAATCGGTTGGTAGCATGGGTTCATGAGTGATGGAACATCTCAAATATGGGAGAAGAGAATTTAGAGGCACACCTTGACTAGAAGAAGGAAACGGGTGGTAGGATAGGTTCATGAGATATAGGAAACACGCAAATATGGGAAAAACGCAAATATGGGAAAATCGAAAATACGGGAAAAACGCAAATATTGGAGAAACGCAAATAAGGGTAACACGCAAATATGGGAAAAACGCAAAGATGGGAAAAACGCAAATATTGGGTAATCGCAAATATGGGAAAACCGCAAATATGGGTAAAACGCAAGTATGGGATAAACGCAAATATGGGATAAACGCAGATATTGGCAGAAACGCAAATTCGGGATAAACGCAAATATGAGAAAAACGCAGAAATAGGAAAAACGCAAATATGGTTAAATCGCTATTGTGGGGAAAACGCAAATTATATGGGAAAAACGCTTATATGGAAAAAACTCATACATCGGAAAAACACATATATTAGAAAAAGCGCAAATATCAGAAAATCGCAAATATCAGATGATCACAAATATCGGAAAATCGCAAATATCGGAAAAACGCAAATATGGGAAAATCGCATATATGGGAAAAACGCAACTATGGGAAAACTCAAACATGGGAAAAACGCAAATATGGGAAATACGCAAATATAGGAAAAACACTAATATGGGAAAAACGCAAATATGGAAAAACGCATATATGGTAAAAACGCTTATATGGGAAAAGTGCATATATGGGAAAAACGCATATATGGGAAAAAGGCATATATGGGATAAACTCACATATTGGAAAAACCCAATTATGGGGA
Source organism: Schistocerca americana (assembly GCF_021461395.2). Classification (NCBI taxonomy): domain Eukaryota; kingdom Metazoa; phylum Arthropoda; class Insecta; order Orthoptera; family Acrididae; genus Schistocerca; species Schistocerca americana. The sequence goes on along the minus strand of NC_060129.1, from coordinate 103,224,259 downwards.
AAACGAATGTATGGGAAAAACGCAAATATCGGAAAAACGCAAATATGGGGAAAATGCAAATATTGGAAAAACGTAAATATGAGAAAAAAACAAATTTCAGAAGGAATCAAGTATGGGAAAAACGCAAGTATAGGGAAGATGCAAGTGTGGGGAAGATGCAAGTATGGGGAAGACACAACTATGGGGAAGACGTAACTTTGGGGATGATGGTAGTATGGGGAACACGAAAGTATGGGAAAGATGCAAATATGGGGAAGACGCTAGTATGGGGAACACGCAAGTATGGGGTAGACGCAAGAATTAGGGAGACACAAATATGGGAAAACGCAGATATGTGAAAAACGCAAAAATGGAAAGACGCAAATATGGGAAAACACAAATACGGGATAATGCAAGTATGGGAAAAACTCCAATATGGGAGATGAGAAATAAGGGACACAACTTGACTAAAAGAAGGAATTGGTTGGTAGCATGGTACTGAGCTGTTGGCTTCATACAATGATGAAGATATCTATCTTTTTGACACTCGTTCTACGACAGGAACAGAATTTATCCATAAGTATGAAGGTCACAGGAACAATGCTACTGTGAAAGGTGTTGGTTTCTTTGGACCTCGAAGCGAATTTGTGGTCTCTGGATCGGACTGTGGAAATATTTATTTCTGGGAGAAGCATACAGAGGCAATTGTACAATGGATGTGTGGAGATGAAAATGGTGTGGTGAATTGTCTTGAGCCACATCCTCAGATTCCAGTTATTGCTACAAGTGGGTTAGATGATGATGTGAAGATTTGGGTTCCATCTTGTGAGCGAGAGCCTGCCATGACAGGTCTTAAGTCTGTTCTGCAGCGCAACCGCCGAGCAAGAGAAGAAGAAAGTGGTCGCAATCCAGACAGTTTTGACGGCCAGATGTTGTGGATTCTGTGGCGACACATTCGTCAAACTGAGAGGCGTAGTGGCCGTGCCCGAGGCACACGAGAGCAGCAGCAGGACGAGATGGGAGATAGCTACTCTTCAGACGACTCGAGCAACAGCTCAGATGGCGACCGTGATCGCCGCTTGCAGTGTTCTCCTTCGTAGTTGGCACCAGCAGCAGTTGACTGCCCCCCATCCCTATGTCGTGCCATCTGAACCCAGCAAAATTAATTTCCTCTTCCTTATAAGTGGACATGGAGTGCCTGGCTTCTCAACTCCCATCTTGTTAGCTCTGTAATCCTTCAATAGGATTCCTGTAATATACATTCATTCTTTGATGAGTGATGGAAAATAGCAAATATGGGAGAAGAGAATTTAGTGGCACACCTTGACTAGAAGAAGGAAACGGTTGGTAGGATAGGATCATGAGATATGGGAAAAACGCAAATATGGGAAAAACGTAAATATAGGAAAAACGTAAAAATGGGAAAAACAAAAATATGGGTAAAACGCAAATACGGGAAAAACGCAAATACGGGATAAACTCAAATATTGGAATAAACGCAAATATGGGATAAACCCAAATATGGGAAAAATGCAAATATGGGGAAAACGCAAATAAGGGAAATATGCAAAAATGGGAAAATCGCAAATATGTGAAAAACGCAAATATGGGAAAAACGAAAAGCTGGGAAAAACGCAAATATGAGAGAATCGCATATATAGGTAAAACGCAAATATGGGAAAAACGCAAATATGGGATAAACTCAAATATTGGGATAAACGCTAATATGGGATAAACGCAAATATGAAAAGAACTCAAAAATGGAAATAACGCAAATATGGGAAAATCGCAGATATGGAAAAAACGCAAGTATGGCAAAAACGCAAGTATGGGAAAAACCCATATGTGGGAAACATGCAAGTATGGGAAAAAAACAAATATTGGAAAAACACAAATATTGGAGAAACACACATATAGAAAAAAAACATATATGGCAATAACGCAAATGTGGGAAAAACGCAAATATGGGAAAATCGCAAATATGTGAAAAACGCAAATATGGGAAAAACGAAAAGGTGGGAAAAACGCAAATATGAGAGAATCGAAAATATAGGTAAAACGCAAATATGGGAAAAACGCAAATATGGGATGAACTCAAATATTGGGATAAATGCTAATATGGGATAAACGCAAATATGAAAAGAACTCAAAAATGGAAATAACGCAAATATGGGAAAAACGCAGATATGGGAAAAACGCAAGTACGGCAAAAACGCAAGTATGGGAAAAACGCATATGTGGGAAACATGCAAATATGGGAAAAACACAAATATTGGAAAAACACAAATATTGTAAAAAACACACATAGGGAAAAAACGCATATCTGGGAATAATGCAAATGTGGGAAAAACGCAATTATGGGAAAAACACAAATATGGGATTAACGAAAATATGGGAAAAATGCAAATATAGGAAAAACACAAATAGGGGAAGCACGAAAATGTGGAAAAGACGCAATTATGGGAAAAACTCATGTATGGGAATAACGCAATTATGGGAAAAACGCAAATATGGGAAAAACGCAGATTTGAGAAAAACGCAAATATGGCAAAAACGTAAATATGGGAAACACACAAATATGGGAAAATCACAAAAATTGGAAAAACACAAATTTTGGAAATATGCACATATGGAAAAAACGCAAATATGGGAATAACGCAAATATGGGAAAAACGCAACAATGGGAAAAACGCAAATATGGCGAAAACGCAGATATGGGGAAATCACAGATATGGGAAAAATGCAGATATGGGACAAACGCAGATATGGGCCAACGCAGATATGGGACAAATGCTGATATGCGACAAACACAAATTTGGGAAAAACGCAAATGTGGGGTACATGCAAATGTATGACAAAACCGAATGTGGGACAAACGCAAATGTGGGACAAACGCATATGTAGGACATACGCAAATGTTTCACAAACGCAAATATCAGACAAAAGCAAATATGGGAGAAGAGAATTTTGTGGCACACCTTGAGTGGAAGAAGGAAATGGTTGGTAGCATGGGTTCATGATTAATGGGCAAGAAGCAAAAAAGGGTAAAACGCAAATATGGGAAAAACGGAAGCATGGGAAAAACGAAAATATGTGAAAAACACAATTATGGGACAATCGCAAATATGGGAGAAACGTAAAAATGGGAGAAATGCAAATATGGGAAAAACGACATTATGGGAAAACGCAAATATGTAAAAACGCAAATATGGGAAAAACGGAAATATTGGAAAAATGCAAATATTGGAAAAACACTAATATGGGAGAAACGCAAATAACGTAAATACGCATATATGGTAAAAACGAGTATATGGGAAAGGTGCATATATGGGAAAAAAGCATATATTGGAAAAATGCATACATGGAAAAAACGCATATATGGGAAAAAACTCATATATTGGAAAAACGCATCTATGGAAGAAACGCAGATATGGGAAAATCGCAAATATAGGAAAAACGCAAATATGGGAAAAACCCAAATATGGGAAAAACGCAAATATGGGAAAACGCAAATATTGGAAAAACACAAATATGGGGAAACGGAAATATGGGAGAAGATAAATGTAGGGCACAACTTGACTAAAAGAAGGAATCGGTTGGTAGAATGGGTTCATGAGTGATGGAACTTCTCAAATATGGGAGAAGTGCATTTAGTGGCACACCTTGACTAGAAGAAGGAAACGGCTGGTAGGATTGGTTCATGAGATATAGGAAACACGCAAATATGGGAAAAATGCAAATATGGGAAAAACGAAAATATGGAAAAAACGCGAATACTGGAAAAACTTTAATAAGGGAAAAACGCAAACATGATAAAAACACAAATCTGAGGAAAACGCAAATATTGGAAAAACGTAAAGATGGGAAAACCCAAATATGGGAAAATAGCAAATATGGGAAAAACGCAAATATGGGAAAAAGGCAAATATGGGAAAAACGCAAATATAGGTAAAACGCAAATATGGGAAAAACGCAAATATGTGGTAAACTCAAATATTGGGATACACGAAAATATGGGATAAACACAAATATGAAAACAACTCAAATATGGAAATAACGCAAATATAGGAAAAACACAAATATGGGAAAATCGCAGATATGGGAAAAACGCAAGTATGGCAAAAACGCAAATATGGGAAAAACGCAAATATCGTAAATACATATATATGGTAAAAACACATAATGTGAAAGGTGCATATATGGGAAAAATGCATATATTGGAAAAATGCATATAGGGAAAAAACGCATATATGGGAAAAAGTAATATGTTGGAAAAACGCATATATGGGAAAAACGCATATATGGGAAAATCGCAAATATAGGAAAAACGCAAATATGGGAAAAACCCGAATATGGGAAAAACGCAAATATGGGAAAACGCAAATATGGGAAAAACACTAATATGGGGAAACGGAAATATGGGAGAAGAGAAATGTGAGGCACAACTTGACTAAAAGAAGGAATCGGTTAGTAGCATGGGTTCATGAGTGATGGAACATCTCAAATATGGGAGAAGAGAATTTAGTGGCACACCTTGACTAGAAGAAGGAAACGGCTGGTAGGAGTGGTTCAGGAGATATAGGAAACACGCAAATATGGGAAAAACGCAAATATGGGAAAAACGAAAATATGGGAAAAACGCAAATATTGGAAAAACGCTAATAAGGGAGAAATGCAAACATGGGAAAAACGCAAATATACGAAAAACGCAAATAAGGGGAAAACGTAAAGATGGGAACAACGCAAATATGGGAAAAACGCAAATATGGGAAAACACAAATATGGGATAAATGCAAACTTGGGAAAAACGCAAATATGGGAGAAGAGAAATGTGGGGCACAACATGACTAAAAGAAGGAATTGGTTGGTAGCATGGGTTCATGAGTGATGGAACATCTCAAATATGGGAGAAGTGAATTTAGTGGCACACCTTGACTAGAAGAGGGAAACGGTTGGTAGGATAGGTTCATGAGATATAGGAAAAACGCAAATATGGGAAAATCGCAGATATGGGAAAAACGCAAGTATGGCGAAAACGCAAATATGGGAAAAACGCAAATATCGTAAATACGTATATATGGTAAAAACACATATATGTGAAAGGTGCATATATGGGAAAAATGCATATATTGGAAAAATGCATATAGGGAAAAAACGCATATATGGGAAAAAGTCATATGTTGGAAAAACGCATATATGGGAAAAACGCATATATGGGAAAATCGCAAATATAGGAAAAACGCAAATATGGGAAAAACCCGAATATGGGAAAAACGCAAATATGGGAAAACGCAAATAAGGGAAAAACACTAATATGGGGAAACGGAAATATGGGAGAAGAGAAATGTGAGGCACAACTTGACTAAAAGAAGGAATCGGTTAGTAGCATGGGTTCATGAGTTATGGAACATCTCAAATATGGGAGAAGAGAATTTAGTGGCACACCTTGACTGGAAGAAGGTAACGGCTGGTAGGAGTGGTTCAGGAGATATAGGAAACACGCAAATATGGGAAAAACGCAAATATGGGAAAAACGAAAATATGGGAAAAACGCAAATATTGGAAAAACGCTAATAAGGGAGAAATGCAAACATGGGAAAAACGCAAATATACGAAAAACGCAAATAAGGGGAAAACGTAAAGATGGGAAAAACGCAAATATGGGAAAAACGCAAATATGGGTAAAACACAAATATGGGATTAATGCAAACTTGGGAAAAACGCAAATATGGGAGAAGAGAAATGTGGGGCACAACATGACTAAAAGAAGGAATTGTTTGGTAGCATGGGTTCATGAGTGATGGAACATCTCAAATATGGGAGAAGTGAATTTAGTGGCACACCTTGACTAGAAGAGGGAAACGGTTGGTAGGATAGGTTCATGAGATATAGGAAACACGAAAATATGGGAAAAACGCAAATATGGGAAAAACGCAGAAATAGGAATAACGCAAATATGGTTAAATCGCAAATTTTGGGAAAACGCAAATATCGGAAAAACGCAAATATGGGGAAAATGCAAATATTGGAAAATCGTAAATTGGGAAAAAGACAAATTTCGGAAGGAATCAAGTATGGGAAAAACGCAAGTATGGGGAAGATGCAAGTATGGGGAAGACGCAAGTATGGGGAAGACGCTAGTTTGGGGAAGATGGTAGTGTGGGGAACACGCAAGTATGGGGTAGACGCAAGAATGGGGGAACACCAATATGGGAAAACGCAAATAAGTGAAAAACGCAAAAATGGGAAGACGCAAATATGGGAAAAACACAAATATGGGATAGCGCAAGTATGGGAAAAACTAAAATATGGGGAAAACGCAAATAACGGAATTACGCAAATATAGGAAAATCGAAATATGTGAAAAACGCAAAATATGGGAAAAACGAAAAGCTGGGAAAGACGCAGATATTGGAGAAACGCAAATATAGGTAAAACGCAAATATGGGAAAAACGCAATTATGGGATAAACTCAAATATTGGGATAAACGCAAATATGGGAAAGCTCAAATATGGGATGAACGCAAATATGTTACAAACGCAAATATGGGACAAACACAAATATGGGAAAAACGCAAATATGGAAAAAGTCAAATATGGGAAAAATGCATGTATGGGAAGAACGCAAATATGGGTTAAACGCAAATATGGGATAAACGCAAATTTGGGAAAAACGCAAAAATAGGAAAAACGAAAATATGGAAAAAACGCAGATATGGGAAAAACGCAAATAAAGGAAGACGCAAATTTGGGAAAAACGCAAATATGGGAAAATGGCAAAGATGGGAGAAACGCTAATATGGGAAAAACGCAAATATGAGAAAAACACAAATATGGGATAAACACAAATATAGGGATAAACGCAAATATGGGATAAACGCAAATATGGGAAAAACTCAAATATGGGAATAACGCAAATATGAGAGAAACGCAAATATGGGAAAAACGCAAATATGGGAAAAACGAAAAGCTGGGAAAAACGCAAATATCGGAGAAAGGCAAATATAGGTAAAACACAAATATGGGAAAAACGCAAATATGGGGTAAACTCAAATAATGGGATAAACACAAATATCGGATAAATGCAAATATGAAAACAACTCAAATATGGAAATAACGCAAATATAGGAAAAACGCAAATATGGGAGAAACGCAGATATGGTAAAAACGCAAGTATGGCAAAAATGCAAATATGGGAAAAACGCAAATATCTTAAATACGTATATATGGTAATAACGCATATATGTGAAAGGTGCATATATGGGAAAAATGCATATACTGGAAAAATGCATATATGGAAAAAACGCATATATGGGAAAACTCTATGTTGGAAAAACGCACATATGGGGAAAACGCATATATGTGAAAATCGCAAATATAGGAAAAACACAATATGGGAAAAACCCAAATATGGGAAAATCGCAAATTTGGGAAAACGCAAATATGGGAAAAACACAAATATGTTGAAACGGAAATATGGGAGAAGAGAAATGTGAGGCACAACTTGACTAAAAGAAGGAATCGGTTGGTAGCATGGGTTCATGAGTGATGAAACATCTAAAATATGGGAGAAGGCAATTTAGTGTTACACCTTGACTAGAAGAAGGAAACGGCTGGTAGGATAGGTTCATGAGATATAGGAAACACGCAAATATGGGAAAAACGCAAATATGGGAAAAACGAAAATATGGGAAGAAAGCTAATATTGGAAAACCGCTAATAAGGGAGAAACACAAACATGGGAAACACGCAAATATGCGAAAAACGCAATTTGGGTAAAACACAAATATGGGATAAACACAAATATGGGATGAACGCAAATATGGGGAAACGCAAATATGGGAGAAGAGAAATGTGGGGCACAACATGACTAAAAGAAGGAATCGGTTGGTAGCATGGGTTCATGAGTGATGGAACATCTCAAATATGGGAGAAGAGAATTTAGAGGCACACCTTGACTAGAAGAAGGAAACGGGTGGTAGGATAGGTTCATGAGATATAGGAAACACGCAAATATGGGAAAAACGCAAATATGGGAAAAACAAAAATATGGCAAAAACGCAAATATTGGACAAACGCAAATAAGTGAAACACGCAAACATGGGGAAATCACAAATATGCGAAAAACGCAAATATGGGAAAAACGCAAAGATGGGAATAACGCAAATATTGGGATATTGCAAATATGGGAAAACCGCAACTATGGGTAAAACGCAAATATGGGATATATGCAGATAATGGGATAAACGCAAATATGGGATAAACGCAAATATGGGAAAAACGCTGAAATAGGAAAATCGCAAATATGGTTAAATCGTAAAATATGGGTAAACACAAATATCGGAAAATCGGAAATATGGAGTAAATGCAAGTATGGGAAAAACGTAAATATGGGAAAAAACAAATTTGGGAAGAATCAAGTATGGGAAAAAGGCAAGTCTGGGGAAGATGCAAGTATGGGGAAGACGCAAGTATAGGGAAGACGCAAGCATGGGGAAGACGCTACTTTGGGGAAGATGGTAGTATGGGGAACACGCAAGTATGGGGAAGACGCAAGTACGGGGAAGACGCAAGTATGGGGAAGACGCAAGTACGGGGAACACACCAGTATGGGGTAGACACAAGAATGGGGGAGACACAAATATAGGAAATCGCAAATATGGGAAAATCGCAAATATGTGAAAACCGCAAATATGGGAAAAACGAAAATCTGGGAAAAACACAAATATGCGAGAATCGCAAATATAGGTAAAATGCAAATATGGGAAAAACGCAAATATGGGATATACTCAAATATTGGGATAAACGCTAATATGGGATAAACACAAACAGGAAAACAACTCAAAAATGGAAATAACGCAAATATGGGAAAAACGCAGATATGGGAAAAACGCAAGTATGGCAAAAACGCAAATATGTGAAAAACGCATATATGGGAACATGCTAATATGGGAAAAACACAAATATTGGAAAAACACAAATATTGGAAAAATCACACATATGGAAATATCGCATATATGGGAATAACGCAAATGTGGGAAAAACGCAAATATGGGAAAAACGCAAATATTGAATTAACGCAATTACGGGAAAAACGCAAATATAGGAGAAACACAAATAGGGGAAACACGCAAATGTGGGATAGACGCAATTATGGGAAAAACTCATATATGGGAATAACGCAATTATGGGAAAAACGCAAAAATGGGAAAAAAGAAGATCTGAGAAAACGCAAATATGGCAAAAACGTAAATATGGGAAACACGCATATATGGGAAAATCACAAATATTGGAAAAACACAAATTTTGGAAATTCGCACATATGGAAAAAACGCAAATATGGGAATAACGCAAATATTGGAAAACGCAGCAATGGGAAAAACGCAAATATGGCGAAAACACAGATATGGGGAAATCACAGATACGGGGAAAATGCAGATATGGGACAAACTCAGATATGGGACAAACACAGATATGGGTCAACGCAGATATGGGACAAACGCCGATATGCGACAAACGCAAATTTGGGAAAAAAGCAAATGTGGGGTAGATGCAAATGTATGACAAATGCGAATGTGGGACAAACGCAAATGTGGGACAAACGCATATGTAGGACAAACGCAAATGTTTCACAAACGCAAATATCAGACAAAAGCAAATATGGGAGAAGGGAATTTTTTGGCACACCATGAGTAGAAGAAGGAAATGGTTGGTAGCATGGGTTCATGATTAATATGCAAAAAGCAAAAAAGGGAAAAACGCAAATATGGGAGGAACAGAAGTATGGGAAAAACGAAAATATTTGAAAAACTCAAATATGGGAATAATGCAAGTATGGGAGAAACGTAAATATGGGAGAAATGCAAATATGGGGAAAACGCAGATATGGGGAAATCACAGATACGGGAAAAACGCAGATATGGGACAAACTCAGATATGGGACAAACGCAGATTTGGGCCAATGCAGATATGGGACAAACGCCGATATGCGACAAACGCAAGTTTGGGAAGAACGCATATGTGGGGTGGATGCAAATGTATGAGAAATGCGAATGTGGGACAAACGCAAATGTGGGACCTACGCAAATGTAGGGCAATTGCAGTTTCACAAACGCAAATATCAGACAAACGCAAATATGGGAGAAGAGAATTTTGTGGCACACCTTGAGTAGAAGAAGGAAATGGTTGGTAGCATGGGTTCATGATTAATGGGCAAAAAGGAAAAAAGGGAAAAACGCAAATATGGGAAAAAAGGAAGCATGGGAAAAATGTAAAATTGTGAAAAACACAATTATGGGGGAATCGCAAATATGGGAGAAACGTAAAAATGGGAGAAATGCAAAAACGGGAAAAACGCAAATATGCGAAAAACGATAATATGGGAAAAAGGCAAAGATGGGAAAAACGCAAATACGGGAAAAACGAAAATATGGGAAAAGCAAAAATATGGGTAAAACGCAAATATGAGAAAAACGCAAATAAGGGAAATATGCAAATATTGGAAAATCGCAAATATGTGAAAAACGCAAATATGGGAAAAACGAAATGCTGGGAAAAACGCATATATGGGAGAAACGCAAATATAGGTAAAACGCAAATATGGGAAAAACGCAAATATGGGGTAAACTCAAATATTGGGATAAATGCAAATATGGAATAAACGCAAATATGAAAATAACTCAAATATGGAAATAACGCAAGTATAGGAAAAACGCAAATATGGGAAAATGCAGATATGGGAAAAACGCAAGTATGGCAAAAACGCAAATATGGGAAAAACGCAAATATCGTTAAGACGCATATATGGAAAAAACGCGTATATATGAAATGTGCATATATGGGAATAATGCACATATTGGAAAAATACACATATGCAAAAAACCCATATATGGGAAAAACGCATATGTTGGAAAAACGCATACATGGGAAAAACGCATATATGGGAAAATCGCAAATATAGTGAAAACACAATATGGGAAAAACCAAAATATAGGAAAAAATCTAATTTGGAAAATGCAAATATGAGAAAAACACAAATATGTGGAAACGGAAATATGGGAGAAGAGAAATGTGAGGCACAACTTGACCAAAAGAAGGACTCGGTAGGTAGCATGGGTTCATGAATGATGGAACATCTCAAATATGGGAGAAGACAATTTAGCGGCACACCTTGACTAGAAGAAGGAAACGGCTGGTAGGATAGGTTCAGGAGATATAGGAAACACGCAAATATGGGAAAAACGAAAATATGGGAGAAACGAAAATATGGGAAAAACGCAAATATTGGAAAAACGCTAATAAGGGAGAAACGCTGAAACGTCCCCTTTTGAACAATTATACATGACTGTGCTTAAACTGACACACAATATTTTGTTAGCGCAACGCAATCTGACTGTCAAAATTCTCTACAAACGAATGGCCCTGACTAACATTAAACTATACCTTTCACAAATCACTTACCTCACAAAAATCTTCGCTGCTCAAGCTACTGCAATACAGCGAGCGCCACTACTGCCAGCTAAATAGAAGATTCAAACTATGGAAGGCACTAACTACTGATAGGGATAGTTAGCAAATGAAAGATATTAATACAGAACAAACAATGTACTTACCTTGATATCATCATATATAAATATAGCAGTTCATGACAAATTTCAAAACTCCGCCATCTCTCTCCCCACATCCACCACTGCTGGCGGCTCACCTCCAACTGCGCAACGCTACGCGCTGTTCACATCCAGCTGCCGCTGCCCAAGACTACAATGGCAGACAACAATGCAAACTAGACACAGACTGCAGACAGCACAGCCAGTGATTTTCATACAGAGGTGGCGTTACCAATAAAAAGAACCTAAACAGCCTACAAAAACCTAAACAGCCTACTTACATAGCCCCCATGCTCCCCACAAAATAATTTTACAAATTGGCTTTATGTAAGTAGGCTGTTTAGGTTTTTTTTATATATATTTTTTTCTTAAAAAAATTTTTTAAAGTTGCTACTAAAACATGTTTTACTTTCCAGAATAAAACAGAAAAACTGTGCAGATATAAAACAGAAACACCGCAAAAGCAACATTGTATATTGTCACTCATTAGTAGCGTCGTGATAAAATCGTGTAGCTGTCACATAAACTAACCACTGTGTCATCTGGTATCTCACAGAAAGTACTTTAAATCTAGAATATAATTTCAAGTAAACCAAAATGTTGCATTAAAATCTCATTAGCAGTACCAGTATATGTTTTAAGTATGTGAGCCTTATGGTCGTTACGTAATCGTGCCACTAACAAACAAGAATGTACACACACAATAACGATGTGTCGTAAGTTCACTATAACAATGCATTCTTAATTTCTGTTTAAATAAGTTCTCTTGGTTCTTGACTGGATATTTAACTTCAAACATTGTTGCATATTAACAGATTCTAAGTCTGACAAAGCATACTAGTAATGTAAAGTGAAAAGTTATATGGCACATACAAAGTTAAAAAGCAGATTATCTTTCAATAAACGGTTTTACATGTGAAATGTGGTGTAAACCTTTACTCTTACTAGTACGCAGATTTTCAACTTCAACGCAATTATCATGTGGTATAGTCGGATTCTGTAAGGTCCATTGTAAACTAGAACGAATTTGCGACTCAAGTGTTTCTTCTTATGTGACAATGAATGAGCTTTAATGAGAACTTTCTGACCAATATACAATTTCATTGCATTTGCTTTACCGTGTAGTTTTCTCCTTTTGTCTGCTGCAGATTTTATATTTTTAAGAGCCAAATCAATTATGTCTTTGTGTCGAAGTTTACGTGTATTTGGGAAAGGTACAAGCCCTCTGATTCGGTTCGGTGGTTCTTCACTCTTTAGTACAAGAGTAGGTGGTAAAGCAGTGGAATCATGAGGCATTTCATTCAGCACATTTTGAAATAAGTGTAAATATCTGTCCCAATGCTGATGCTTTCTGTGACAATAAAGTCTGCAAAGCTTATTGATTTCTTTCATAATCCGTTCAGACGGGTTACATTGTGGTGAGGACAATGAAATAAAAACTGGTTTGATTTTATGATTCCGAAGCATGCGTGACCAAACAGAAGATCTGAATTGAGGTCCGTTATCTGAAATGACTTTAGCAACGTGGCCAACTTCACGTAAGAAATTTTTAACAAAGGCGTTGGATACAGATCGTCCAGTGGCTTTACGTAACGGAGTGAAAGAAACAAATTTTGAAGTAAGTTCAACAGTGACTAAAACGTACGAAAATCCATTAGATGTTCTGACAAGCGGTCCCAAGAGATCAACAGCAGCAAATTCTTTTAATTTAGAAGGAATAATAGGAAATAACGGAGCACGATGTGAGACAGTAGATGGTTTCGCCTTTTGACAAAGTTTACAAATAGACAAGACTCTTCGAATTCTCTTTTCCATATTGTTAAAATAACAAGTCGTTCGAAGAATATGATAACATTTTCGTGGACCAAAATGTGCGTAGCTGAAATGAATGTACCAAATGAGCTTATTAACAAAATCGTCTGGAATGCAAAGTACCCATAGCTTGTCATCAACAGTGCAGCGTTTGAAGAGTATGTTGTTTCTAACCAGGTAATAATGCCGAATCTGTGTGTGTGTCTTTTCATGCCATTTGCTCTTGATGTCTTTCCAAATCGGATCTTTATCTTGTTCATGAGCAATGTCCTTTAAAGATGTGGTGATGAAGTTTTCAAAGGCGACTTTCTGAATGTAAAGAATATTGAAATTTTTCTCGAGGTTGCCTTCTGTGTTACTTTTCTCAAGCCCAGCCGGTGCGCGTGACAGTGCGTCCGCAACAATGTTCTCCTTGCCGGGAATGTAGACTATTGTGAAGCGGAATTCTTGCAGAAACAATGCCCAACGTTTTAATCTGTCATGATTTAATTTTGAAGACATAAGAAATTGTAATGCACGATGATCACTGTATACTTTTACGTGCTTACCAGAAAGAAAGAAACGGAATTTGTTAAATGCCCAAACGATAGCCAAAGCTTCTAATTCAGTAACGGAATAATTTTTTTCAGATGTTGTTAGCACTCGGCTAGCAAAAGCAATGGTTTTCTGAACGGTAGTGTCATTTTCTATGGCTTCTTGAAATAAATGGGCACCAAGACCGACTTTAGAAGAATCCGTCCTAAGGCAGAAATCTTGTGACAGATCAGGATGAGCTAGTATTGGCGCGTTAAGTAGCGATTCTTTCAAAGAATTGAATTCCAACTGTGCTTGTTCGTCCCAGTTCCAAATAGTATGTTCTCCAGTGAGAGAACAAAGTTTTGGTGTAACAAGAATTTGCATATTCAGAAAACGACGGTAAAAATTTACGAGACCTAGAAAACTGCGGACTCGTCTTTTTGTAGATGGAACTGGAATGGCTCTGATTGCTTCTAACTTTTCAGGATCCGGCTGAATGCCTTCAGAAGAAATAATATGTCCCAAAAACTTCACTTTTGTCGTACCGAATTCAGACTTTTCCAAGTTAACTGTAATTCCTGATTCTGCAAAAATATGTAACACGCTGTTGAGGATGCGATTGTGTTGTTCCCATGAGGCTTCTGCTATCAGAATATCGTCTACATATAAGGTGATGTGACGTTTTAAGAATTCAGGTAATATGGAATTTAGCCCGCGAATGAATGCTGCTGAAGAAATGTTCAAACCAAAAGGAAGTTTCCGAAACTGATAACAAACGCCGAAACAAAGGAAAGCTGTGTATTTTCTACATTCTGGATGAAGTTCGATCTGATAAAAGCTGGATCTGAGATCAATGGAAGACAACACTTTTACACCATTAAAATTTTGAAGAAGTTCTTCCATCGTCTGCGGCCTGTCTGTTTCAGGAATAATGACAGTATTGATTTGTCTCGAATCTAAGACAAGCCTGATCGACTCATTTTTCTTCTCAACAACATGTAACGGATTGTTGTATGAGCTTACTGCAGGCTCAATAATGCCCTCGTCAAGCATAGATTGTATTTCTGTTCTAACACGGTCCCTATAATGTGCTGGAATTACGTATGCTCTAACACAAAATTTAGTATGCTCACGAACACGAAATTGGTATTGAAATCCCTTGATTGTTCCTGTTTTGTGAGTAAAAACTGTGGAATGTGCTTGTAAAATCTCAAAAAGGTCCTGCCTATCAGTGTCATTACAATTCTCAATTGTTTGAATTTTATTCTGAATTAACTTATTAGTGTCAAATGCGCCGTCGATAACATCCGTGTCAGTACTTGCAGAATGATTGTTAGCGTCAAGTTCCGTCGAAAATTCCGAACTGTTGTCTAACAGGAGGTAAAGCCGATTAATTTCTTCGTCATGGTTTGAGAGCCAATCTTCAAATTTCAAAGCTACTGACTTACCTTCTTTTTCTAAAGTTATTTCAGCATCGTGAAAGTTTAAGATTGCTTTGTATTTATTCAAAAAGTCTACTCCCAGTATAATTTCCGTCGACAATAATGGAACAATAAGAAAGTTCATAGAGAAGCTGTGGCTTTGACAAAAGAATTCTAAGTTGGTTTGTTGGCGTACATCTACTTTTTTTCCAAAGATTGCACCTTGTAAATTAATCTTACGTAATGGAAGTGTGGGGCAATCGTTCGATTTGTTGCATTTGCTAAAGGCTGTTTCACTGATTACTGAAATGGGACTGCCAGAGTCAAGTACTGCCGTAAATTTTACGTCATTTACTGTAATGTGAATCACAGGATATCCAATGTTGTTATGTTTTACGTCGTGTTCTTGGAGTAAGATGTCCCTAATGTCTTCCATTTTTACGTAATTACTAGCTACAGCAGCTGCGTCGTCAGTTTCATAAGTACGTTTTGTGGCAGCCAGCGGTGTGAGTCATTGCCTATGGTCTCTTTGTTGGCGCGCATCGTTATTGGGGTTTGGAGACCTAACTTCTACAAATTCACCGTGACGAGAAGGCCCTGCTCTGTTTGAATCCCGCCAGTTCTGATGCAATTCAGGTCTGTCGTTACGATCACATCGTCTGTCGTCATGTCGGTAGTTCCTGTAGTTTCTTTCTTGTCGGTTAAGTGGTGGAGAATTTCTCCCTGAATCGTAACTGCGTGCTGGACCGTTACGTCTAAAGTTATTCTGTCTCCCGTAATAATAATTATTTTGGTTCCCATATTGTCTGTTTCTCTGATTGTCTCTGTGATAGTCACTACCGTGGAGAGGTGATCTTTCCTTGTAATTATTACTACTCTGCCAACGGTTGTCGTACGGGTGGTGTCTACTTTGGTCACGATTTGCGTTGTAAGAATAGACCTGTCGTGTACAGTTATTGTTTCTGTCATCATGGAATTGTGACGGATGTGACCTGTAGTGATTGTTTTCCTGTTTTCGCATCCCGCGACTGTCTGTGTCAATTTCCAGTTCTTGTAACAGTCCCTGAAAAGCCTCAATGTCTTCTTTGCAACGTCCTGCTAAAATAATATGTCGTAAATGTTCAGGCAATTTGAGTAAGCAAATGCGGATGAGTTCTGAGGGGCTGTATGGGTTTGAAAGATACTGATTCTTATGCAACATGTCTTCAAAATATTTCACAAGACTGGAAAATTCAGATTGTTCGAAATGTTTCATCATTATGATGCCATGTTTTACTCGGTCTTGTGTGGCTTGAGACCAATATGCTGAGAGGAAGGCATGGTAAAATTCTCCTTCACTGTGGCAATCGTGAATGACCGATCGCATTCTTACAGCTGGTTCATTCTCTAAGTAGCCACACATAAATTCTAATCTGTGTTCTAACGACCAGTTGGGAGGAAAAAAATGAGAGAATTGATGGAGCCATGCTTGTGGATGAATGTCGTTGCCAGAATTCTTAAATGTTTTGAATTTATGTGTAGTAATGAACAGCTTATAGTCAAAATCGTCATGTCGGCGAGTCGCATGTCGGTCATTGTTACTTCGTTTCGGCGGTTCCATCTCAAAATCCAATGCGCCTTGCCAATTTCTTTCATAATTTCCGAAGTGTCCTGTGTTATTATTTTGTGTTTGTTCCGTATTTCTATGTCCCTCTTCCCGTATTGGAGTGTGAGTGTCCTCTGAAATACGTAATTCTTGTATTACCTGCGTCAACTGATCTTGTACTTCGCGGATTTCTCTTTTGTACTGTGTATTGATTTGATTTTGGTTTTGTTTGAATTTTCTTATTTGTTCATACTCTTCTGTGTCAGTGAAGGATACAGGTCTTGTGTCATTCAGATCATCATCTACCTTTGTAGATAAGTTAGTGACCTGATCCGAAAGTTCGGCTACTTTCTCTGATAGTGTACTTATTTCCTCCATGTGTCTTTCTGAACCAATTTTCAGGGTATCTACTGTGTCCTTTAAGTTTTCCTGAGTTCTTACAAGTTGCGTAACCGAATCGGTAGATGCAACTAAGTCAATTTTAGCTTGCAAGGTCTCATCATTTTCATGAACAATAGTTTGCAGTTCTTTTATGGCTGCTTCGTGATTCTGTAATACATTTTCATGACGCGAAAAAATAGGTTGGAAATGCTCACAAATTTGTGTTTTTACGTCATTACAGACCTTTTGACATTTCGATTCGATGTTGTGTAACTCAGTGGTTAAATCTTCACGTGTTTGTTCAAGTGTAGTGTCTAACTTTTTGAGATTTTGTTCCACTGTGTCTAACTTTTTGAGATTTTGTTCCACTGTGACTAACTGTTGCTGTGTTTGTCTCTGGTGTTGTTCCATTGTGTCTAACTTTTCAAGCTTTTGTCCCATTTGTTGCATTAATTGTAATAACAATGCACTGGTGTCTGAAACATGTTCCTCAGTGCTTTTCGGCAGTGAAGTTGCACCGGCAACATTCACATTTTGACAAGCAGAAAATGCGTCTTGACTCATTTGAGAAAACGGTGAGAACCCAAAACCTGAGTCTACAGTATTTGCAAAATTGTGTCCTGTCATTCCCGATTCCTGAGGCAAGCTGTTGCCGACCGATCGATCGATAATGCGCCCCTCTTCACTAATTGTTTCACTGTCCACGCCATTGTTTGCCGCCTGCTCCATTTCCCTATGAACAGTTACCAAATTACAACTTTGAATGTCTGTTAATTCATTACTCTGCGGCGCTATCACACTGCTTTCGTCTTCACTGTCATTTCTCAGTTTACTTTGGAGCCTAGTATTACGTTTTTCACACGCCATAATTGTCGCAATATTTCACACGATAACACAGAAAAGCGCAATTTGAAGAGCAAAATAAAATAACATAGCAATGGAAATAATGTCTACTTAATTGCCAGCGCAGCTGCGAAATACTTGGTGCAAATCTACATGCATGCCACAACTGTTTTACTGTACAACAATGAAAAAACTACAACTACAAAGGAAATTCTCTCTATGATTACGCGCTATCAATAAACAATAGCTACACTAATTACACAAACTATAAGAAAAAAATCAGAAGATTCCAGTGAGGTATCCTCGGCTAAGGGTCGACATATGAAACGTCCCCGTTTGAACAATTATACATGACTGTGTTTAAACTGACACACAATATTTTGTTAGCGCAACGCAATCTGACTTTCAAAATTCTCTACAAAAGAATGGCCCTTACTAACATTAAACTATACCTTTCACAAATCACTTACCTCACAAAAATCTTCGCTGCTCAATCTACTGCAATACAGCGAGCGCCACTACTGCCAGCTAAATAAAAGACTCAAACTATGGAAGGCACTAACTACTGATAGGGATAGTTAGCAAATGAAAGATATTAATAGAGAACAAACAATGTATTTACCTTGATATCATCATATATAAATGTAGCAGTTCATGACAAATTTCAAAACTCCCCCATCTCTCTCCCCACATCCACCACTGCTGGCGGCTCACCTCCAACTGCGCAACGCTACACGCTGTTCACATCCAGCTGCCGCTGCCCAACACTACAATGGCAGACAACAATGCAAACTAGACACAGACTGCACACAGCACAGCCAGTGATTTTCATACAGAGGTGGCGTTACCAATAAAAAAAACCTAAACAGCCTACAAAAACCTAAACAGCCTACTTACAACGCAAACATAGAAAAAACGCAAATATGTGAAAAACGCAAATATGGGATAAACGTAAAGATGGGAAAAACGCAAATATGGGAAAATCGCAAATATGGGAAAAACGCAAATATGGGTAAAACGCAAATATGGGATAAACGCAAATATGGGATAAACGCAAATATGGGGAAACGCAAATTTGGGAGAAGAGAAATGTGGGGCACAACATGACTAAAAGAAGGAATTGGTTGGTAGCATGGGTTCATGAGTGACGGAACATCTCAAATACGGGAGAAGAGAATTTAGTGGCACACCTTGACTAGAAGAAGGAAACAGTTGGTAGGATAGATTCATGAGATATAGGAAACACGCAAATATGGAAAAAACGCAAATATGGGAAAAACGGAAATATGGGAAAAACGCAAATAAGGGAAACACGCAAACATGGAGAAAACACAAATATGCGAAAAACGCAAATATGAGAAAAACGCTAAGATGGGAAAAACGCAAATATTGGGAAATCGCAAATATGGGAAAACCGCAAATATGGGTGAAACGCAAATATGGGGTACACACAAATATGGGATAAATGCAGATATTGGGATAAACGCAAATATGGGATAAACGCAAATATGGGAAAGACGCAGAAATAGGAAAAACGCAAATATGGTTAAATCGCAAATATGGGAAAACGCAAATATCGGAAAAACGCAAATATGGGGTAAATGCAAATATTGGAAATACGTAAATATGGGAAAAAAACAAATTTCGGAAGGAATCAAATATGGGAAAAAGGCAAGTATGGGGAAGATGCAAGTATGGGGAAGACACAAATATGGGAAAACGCAAATATGTGAAAAACGCAAAAATGGCAAGACGCAAATATGGGAAAAACACAAATATTCGATAACGCAAGTATGGGACAAACTCAAATATGGGGAAAACGCAAATAAGGGAAATACGCAAATATGGGAAAATCGCAAATATGTGAAAAACGCAAATATGGGAAAATCGAAAAGCTGGGAAAAACGCAAATATGGGAGAATCGCAGATATAGGTAAAACGCAAATTTGGGTAAACCCCAAATATGGGATAAACTCAAATATTGGGATAAACGCTAATTTGGGATAAACGCAAATATGAAAACGACTCAAATATGTTAATAACGCAAATATGGGAAAAACGGAGATATGGGAGAAACGCAAGTATGGCAAAAACGCAAATATGGGAAAAAAGCATATATGGAAAACATGCAAATATCGGAAAAACACTAATATTGGGAAAACACAAATATTGGAAAAACACACATATGGAAAAAACGCAAATATGGGAATAACGCAAATGTGTGAAAGATGCAATTATGGGAAAAACTCATATATGGGAATAACGCAATTATGGGAAAAACGCAAATATGGGAATAACGCAAATATGGGAAGAACGCAACAATGGGAAAAACGCAAATATGGCGAAAACGCAGATATGGGGCAATCAGAGCTATGGGAAAAATGCAGATATGGGACAAACTGAGATATGGGAAAAACGCAGATATGGGCCAACGCAGATATGGGACAAACGCCGATATGCGACAAACGCAAATTTGGGAAAAACGAAAATGTGGGGAAGATGCAAATGTATGTAAAATGCGAATGTGGGACAAGCGCAAATGTGGGACAAACGCATATGTAGGACAAACGCAAATGTCCCACAAACGCAAATATCAGACAAACGCAAATATGGGAGAAGAGAATTTTGTGGCACACCTTGAGTAGAAGAAGGAAATGGTTGGTAGCATGCGTCCATGATCAATGGGTAAAAAGCAAAATAGGGAAAAACCCAAATATGGGAAAAACGGAAGTATGGGAAAAATGTAAATATTTGACAAACACAATTATGGGAGAATCGCAAATATGGGAGAAACGTAAATACGGGAGAAATGCAAATATGGGAAAAACGACATTATGGGAAAACGCAAATACGTAAAAACGCAAATACAGCAAAAACGGAAATATTGGAAAAATGCAAATATGGGAAAAACACTAATATGAGAAAAACGCAAATATCGTAAGTACGTATATATGATGAAAACGAGTATATGGGAAAGGTGCATATATGGGAAAAAAGGAGATATTGGAAAAATGCATATATGCAAAAAACCCATATATGGGAAAAACTCATATGTTGGAAAAACGCATATATGGGAAAACGCATATATGGGAAAATCGCAAATATAGGAAAAACACAATGTGGGAAAAACCCAAATATGGGAAAAACGCAAATTTTGGAAAACACAAATATGGGCAAAACACAAATATGTTGAAACGGTAATATGGGAGAAGAGAAATGTGAGGCACAACTTGACTAAAAGAAGGAATCGGTTGGTATAATGTGTTCATGAGTGATGGAACATCTCATATTTGGGAAAAGTGAATTTAGTGGGACACCTTGACTAGAAGAAGGAAACGACTGGTAGGATTGGTTCATGAGATATAGGAAACACGCAAATATGGGAAAAACGCAAATATGGGAAAAACGCAAACATTGGAAAAACGCTAATAAGGGAAATACGCAAACGTGGGAAAAACACAAATATGGGAAAAACGCAAATATGGGAAAAACGTAATGATGGGAAAACGCAAAGATGGGAAAATCGCAAATATGGGAACACCGCAAATATGGGTAAAAAGCAAATATGGGAAAAACGCAAATAAGGGAAAAACGCAAATATGGGAAAAAAGCAAATATGCAAAAACGCAAATATGGGAAAAACGCAAATATGGGGAAAATGCAAAAAAGGGAAATACGGAAATACTGGAAAATCGCAAATATGTGAAAAACGCACATATGGGACAAACGAAAAGCTGGGAAAAACGCAAATATGGGAGAAACGCAAATATGGGAAAAACGCAGAAATAGGAAAAACGCAAATATGGTTAAATCGCAAATATGGGGAAAACGCAAATATCGGAAAAACGCAAATATGGGGAAAATGCAAATATTGGAAAAACGTAAATTGGAAAAAAAAAACAAATTTCGGAAAGAATCAAGTATGGGAAAAACGCAAGTATGGGGAAGATGCATGTATGGGGAAGACGCAAGTATGGGGAAGACGCAAGTATGGGGAAGACGCTTGTCTGGGCTAATATGGGATAAACGCAAATATGAAAACATCTCAAATATGGAAATAATGCAAATATAGCAAAAACGCAAATATGGGAAAAACGCAGATATGGGAAAAACGCAAGTAGGGCAAAAACGCAAATATGGGAAAAACGCAAATATCGTAAATACACATGTATGTTAAAAACGCCTATATGTGAAAGGTGCATATATGGGAAAAATGCATATATTGGAAAAATGTATATATGCAAAAAACCCATATATGGGAAAAACTCATATGTTGGAAAAACGCATATATGGGAAAAACGCATATATGGGAAAATCGCAAATATAGGAAAAACACAATGTGGGAAAAACCCAAATATGGGAAAAACGCAAATTTTGGAAAACACAAATATGGGCAAAACACAAATATGTTGATGTGGTAATATGGGAGAAGAGAAATGTGAGGCACATCTTGCCTAAAAGAAGGATTCGGTTGGTAGCATGGGTTCATGAGTGATGGAAAATCTCAAATATGGGAGAAGAATATTTAGTGGCACACTTTGACTAGAAGAAGGTTACGGCTGGTAGGATAGGTTCAGGAGATATAGAAAACATGCATATATGGGAAAAACGCAAATATGGGAAAAACGAAAATATGGGAAAAACGCAAATATTGGAAAAACCCTAATAAGAGAGAAACGCAAACATGGGAAAAACGCAAATATGCGGAAAACGCAAATAAGGGGAAAATGTAAAGATGGGAAAAACGCAAATGTGGGAAAATCGCAAATATGGGAAAAAAGCAAATATGGGTAAAACACAAATATGGGGTAAACGCAAATATGGGATAAACGCAAATATGGGAGAAGAGAAATGTGGGGCACAACATGACTAAAAGAAGGATTCGGTTGGTAGCATGGGTTCATGAGTCATGGAACATCTCAAATATGGGAGAAGAGAATTTACTGGCACACCTTGACTAGAAGAAGGAAACAGTTGGTAGGATACGTTCATGAGATATAGGAAGAACGCAAATATGGGATAAACGCAAATATGGGAAAAACGCAGAAATACGAAAAACGCAAATATGGTTAAATCGCAAATATGGGGAATACGCAAATATCGGAAAAACGCAAATATTGGGAGAATGCAAATATTGGAAAAACTTAAATATGGGAAAAAAATAATTTTCGGAAGGAATCAAGTAAGGAAAAAGGCAAGTATGGGGAAGATGCAAGTATGGGGAAGACGGAAGTACTGAGAAGACGCAAGTATGTGGAAGACGCTAGTTTGGGGAAGATGGTAGTATGGGGAACACGCAAGTATGGGGAAGACGCAAGTATGGGGAAGATGCAAGTATGGGGAAGACGCAAGTATGGGTTAGGTGCAAGAATGGGGGCAACACAAATATGGGAAAACGCAAATATGTGAAAAACGCAAAAATGGGAAGACGTAAATATGGGAAAACACAAATATTGGATAATGCAAGTATTGGAAAAACTCTAATATGGGGAATGCGAAAATAAGGGAAATACGCAATTATGGGAAAATCGCATATATGTGAAAAACGCATATATGGGAAAAAGGAAAATCTGGGAAAAACGCAAATATGGGAGAAACGCAAATATAGGTAAAACGCAAATATGGGAAAAACGCAAATATGGGATTAACTCAAATATTGGGATAAACGCAAATACGGAGAACCTCAAATATGGGATAAACGCATATATGTTACAAACGCAAATATGGGACAAACACAAATATGGGAAAAACACAAATATGGGAAAAAGTCAAATATGGGAAAAATGCAAGTATGGGAAGAACGCAAATATGGGATAAACGCAAATATGGGATAAACGCAATTATGGGAATAACGCAAATATAGGAAAAACGGGAAAATGGAAAAAACGCAACATGGGAAAACGCAAATAAGGGAAAACACAAATATGGGAAAACGCAAATATGGGGAAAACACAGATATGAGGAAATCACACATATGGGAAAAACGCAGACATGGGACAAACTCAGATATGGGACAAACGCAGATATGGGCCAACGCAGATATGGGACAAACGCCGATATGCGACAAACACAAATTGGGGAAAAACGCATATGTGGGGTAGATGTGAATGTATGACAAATGCGAATATGGGACAAAGGCAAATATGGGACAACCGCAAATGTACGACAAACACAAATGTTTCACAAACGCAAATATTAGACAAACGCAAATATGGGATAAGAGAATTTTGTGGCACACCTTGAGTAGAAGAAGGAAATGGTTGGTAGCATGGGTTCATGATTAATGGGCAAAAAGCAAAAAAGGGAAAATCGCAAATATGGGAAAAACGGAAGTATGGGAAAAACGTAAATATGTGAAAAACACAATTATGGGAGAATCGCAAATATGGGAGAAACGTAAATGTGGGAGAAATGCAAATATGGGAAAAACGACATTATGGGAAAACGCAAATATGTAAAAACGCAAATATGGGAAAAACGGAAATATTGGAAAAATGCAAATATGGGAAAAACGCAAATAAGGAAAAACGCAAATATGGGAAAAAGGTAAAGATGGGAAAAACGCAAATATGAGAAAAACGAAATATGGGAAAAATTAAAGTATGGGTAAAACTAAAATATGGGAAAAACGCAACTACGAAATAAACGCAAATTTTGGAATAAACACAAATACAGGATAAATGCAAATAAGGGAAAAACGCAAATATGGGGAAAACGCAAATAAGGGTAATACGCAAATATGGGAAAATCGCAAATATGTGAAAAACGCAAATGTGGGGAAAACGAAAAGCTGGGAAAAACGCAAATATGGGAGAAACGCAAATATAGGTAAAACGCAAATATGGAAAAACGCAAATATGGGATAAACTCAAATATTGGGATAAACGCAAATATGGGATAAACGCAAATATGAAAACAACTCAAATATGGAAATAACGCAAATATAGGAAAAACGCATATATGGGAGAAACACAAATATTGGAAATACACAAATATTGGAAAAACGCACATATGGAAGAAACGCACATATGGAAAAAACGCAAATATGGGAATAACGCAAATATGGGAAAAAATCAAATATGGGAAAAACGCAAATATGGCAAAAACGCAAATATGGGATAAATGAAAATATTGGAATAAAAGCAAATATAGGATAAACGCAAGTATGGGAAACACGCAAATATGGGGAAAACGCAAATATGGGAAAAACGCTAATATGGGAAAATGCAAATATGGGAAAATCGTTTATATAGGGAAAACACAAATAGGGCAAACGCAAATATGGGAGAAGAGAAATGTGCGGCACAACATGACTAAAAGAAGGAATTGGTTGGTAGCATGGGTTCATGAGTGATGGACATTCTCAAATATGGTAGAAGAGAATTTAGTGGCACACCTTGACTAGAAGAAGGAAATGGCTGATAGGATAGGTTCATGAGATATAGGAAACACGCAAATATGGGAAAAACGCAAACATGGGGAAACGAAAATATGGGAAAAACGCAAATATGCGAAAAACGCAAATATGGGAAAAAGGCAAAGGTGGGAAAAACGCAAAGATGAGAAGAACGAAAATATGGGAGAACAAAAATATGGGTATAACGAAAATCCGGGAAAAACGCAAATACGGGATAAACGCAAATATTGTAATAAACACAAATACGGGATTAATGCAGATATGGGAAAACGCAAATTTGGGGAAAACGCAAATATGTGAAAAACACAAATGTGGGAAAAACGA
The DNA here is from genome assembly GCF_021461395.2 of Schistocerca americana. Lineage (NCBI taxonomy): Eukaryota > Metazoa > Arthropoda > Insecta > Orthoptera > Acrididae > Schistocerca > Schistocerca americana. Next base: position 103,198,375 of record NC_060129.1, on the reverse strand, counting down.
AAAGCTGGGAAAAACGCAAATATGGGAGAATCGCAAATATAGGTAAAAAGCAAATATGGGAAAAACGCAAATCTGGGATAAACTCAAATATTGGGATAAACGCAATATGGGATAAACGCAAATATGAAAACAACTCAACTATGGAACTAACGCAAACATAGGAAAAACGAAAATATGGGAAAAACGTAGAAATTGTAAAAACGCAAGTATGGCAAAAACGCAAATATGGGAATAACGCAAATATGGGAAAAACGAAAAGATGGGAAAAACGCAAATATGGGAGAAACGCAAATATAGGTAAATTGCAAGGATGGGAAAAACGCATATATGGGATAAACTCAAATATTGGGATAAACGCAAATATGGGATAAACGCAAATATGAAAACAACTCAAATATTGAAATAACGCAATTATGGGAAAAACGCAAATATGGGAAAAACGCAAATATGGGAAAAACGCTAATATGGGAATAATGCAAATATGGGAAAAACGTTTATATAGGGAAAACACAAATAGGGCAAACGTAAATATGGGAGAAGAGAAATGTGGGGCACAACATGACTAAAAGAAGGAATCGGATGGTAGCATGGGTTCATGAGTGATGGACATTCTCAAATATGGTAGAAGAGAATTTAGTGGCACACCTTGATTAGAAGAAGGAAATGGCTGGTAGGATAGGTTCATGAGATATAGGAAACATGCAAATATGGGAATAACGCAAACATGGGAAAACGAAAATATGGGAGAAACGAAAATATTAGAAAAACGCAAATAAGGGAAACACGCAAACATAGGAGAAACACAAATATGCAGAAACGCAAATATGGGAAAACCGCAAAGATGGGAAAAACGCAAATATGGGAAAATCGTAAATATGGGAGAAACGCAAATATGGGTAAAACGGAAATATGGGACAAACGCAAATATGGGATAAACGCAGATGTTGGGATAAACGCAAATATTGGATAAACGCAAATATGGGAAAAACGCAGAAATGGGAAAAACCCAAATATGGTTAAATCGCAAATATGGGGAAAACGAAAATTATATGGGAAAAACGCTTATATGGAATAAACGCATACATTGGAAAAAACACATATATGTGAAAAAGCGCAAATATCAAAAAATCGCAAATATCGGAAGATCACAAATATCGGAAAATCGCAAATATCAGAAAAACGCAAATATGGGAAAATAGCATATATGGGAAAAACGCAATTATAGGAAAAACGAAAATATGGGAGAAAGCAAATATGGGAAATACGGTAATATGAGAAAAACACTAATATGGGAAAAATGCAAATATGGTAAAACGCATATATTGTAAAAACGCATATTTGGGAAAAGTGCATCTATGGGAAAAACGCATATATGGGAAAAACGCATATATGGGAAAACTCATATATTGGAAAAACGCATATATAGGAAAACGAATATATGGGAAAAACGCAAATTTCGGAAAAACTCAAATATGGGGAAAATGCAAATATTGGAAAAATGTAGATATGGGAAAAAAACAAATTTCGGACGGAATCAAGTATGGTAAAAACGCAGGTATGGGAAAGATGCAAGTATGGGGAAGACGCAAGTATGGGGAAGATGCAAGAATGGGGAAGACGCTAGTTTGGGGAAGATGGTAGTATGGGGAACACACAAGTATGGGGAAGACGCATGTATGGGGAAGACGCATGTATGGGGAACACGCAAGTATTGGGTAGACGCAAGAATGGGGGAGACACAAATGTGGGAAAGTGCAAATATGTGAAAAACGCAAAAATGGGAAATCGCAAATATGGGAAAACCACAAATATGGGATAACGCAAGTATGGGAAAAACTCACATATGGGAGATGAGAAATAAGGGACGCAACTTGCTTAAAAGAATTAATTGGTTGGTAGCATGGGTTCATGAGTGATGGAAAATCTCAAATATGGGAGAAGAGAATTTAGTGGCACACCTTGACTAGAAGAAGGACACGGTTGGTAGGATAGGTTCATGAGATATGGGAAAAACGCAAATATGGGAAAAACACAAATATAGGAAAATGTAAACGTGGGAAAAACGCAAATATGGGAAAAACGCAAATAAGGGAAAAACGCAAACATGTGAAAAACGCAAATATGGGGAATAGGCATAGATGGGAAAAACGCAAATAGGGGAAAACGAAACGATGGGATAAACAAAAATATGGGAAAAACGAAAATATGGCAAAAACGCAAATATGGGGTTAATGCAAATATTGGAATAAACACAAATATGGGATAAACGCAATTATGGGATACACGCAAATATGAAAACAACTGAAATATGGAGATAACACAAATATGGGAAACACGCAAATATGGTAAAAACACAAATATTGGAAAAACACAAACACTGGAAAAACGCACATATATAAAAAAAATGCAAATATGGGAATAAGGCAAATATTGGAAAAAGGCAAATATGGGAAAAACGCATATATGGGATTAACGTAAATATGGGAAAAACGCAAATATAAGAAAAACACAAATAGGGGAAACACGCAAATATGGGAAAGACGCAAATATGGAAAAAACTCAAAAATGGGAATAACGCAATTATGGGAAAAACGCAAATATGGGAAAAGCGCAAATATGGGAAAAACGCAAATATGGGAAAGCTCAAATATGGGAATAACACAAATATGGGAAATACACAAATATGAGAAAATGGCAAAGATGGGATAAACGCAAGTATTGGGATAAATGCAAATATGGGATAAACGCAAATATGGGAAAAACTCAAATATGGGATAACGCAAATATGGGAAAAGCACAAATATGGGGAAATGCAAATATGGGAGAAGAGAAATGTGGGCCACAACATGGCTAAAAGATGGTAGCATGGGTTCATGAGTGATGGAACTTCTCAAATATGGTAGAAGAGAATTTAGTGGCACACCTTGACTAGAAGAAGGAAATGGCTGGTAGGATAGGTTAATGAGATATAGGAAACACACAAATTTGGGAAAACTGCAAATTTGGGAAAACTGCAAATTTGGGAAAACGAAAATATGGGAAAAACGCAAATATTTGAAAAATGCAAATAAGGGAAACACGCAAATATGCGAAAAACACAAATATGCAGCAACGCAAATATGGGAAAAACGCAAAGATGGGAAAAAGGCAAATATGGGAAAATCGTAAATATGGGAAAAACCCAAATATGGGTAAAACGCAAATATGGGACAAACGCAAATATGGAATAAACGCAGATATTGGGATAAACGCATATATTGGATAAACGCAAATATGGGATAAACGCAGAAATGGAAAAAAACGCAAATATGGTTAAATCACAAATATGGGGAAAACGCAAATTATATGGGAAAAACGCTTATATGGAATAAACGCATACATTGGAAAAAACACATATATGTGAAAAAGCGCAAATATCAGAAAATCGCAAATATTGCAAGATCACAAATATCGGAAAATCGCAAATATCGGAAAAACGCAAATATGGGAAAATCGCATACATGGGAAAAACGCAATTATAGGAAAAACGAAAATATGGGAAAAACGCAAATTCGGGAAATACGCAAATATGAGAAAAACACTAATATGGGAAAAATGCAAATATGGTAAAAACGCATATATTGTAAAAACGCATATTTGGGAAAAGTGCATATATGGGAAAAACGCATATATGGGAAAACTCATATATCGGAAAAACGCATGTATGGGAAAACGCATATATGGGAATAACGCAAATTTCGGAAAAACTCAAATATGGGGAAAATGCGAATATTGGATAAACGTAAATATTGGAATTAAAAATATTTCGGACGGAATCAAGTATGGTAAAAACGCAATTATGGGAAAGATGCAAGTATGGGGAAGACGCAAGTATGGGGAAGATGCAAGAATGGGAAAGACGCTAGTTTGGGGAAGATGGTAGTATGGGGAACATGCAAGTATGGGGAAGACGCAAGTATGGGGAAGACGCAAATATGGGATAAAAAAAAAGATGGGAAAATCGCAAATATGGGAGAAATGCAAATATAGGTAAAGCGCAAATATGGGAAAAACGCAAATATGGGATAAACTCAAATATTGGGATAAACGCAAATATGAAAACAACTCAAATATGGAAATAACGCAAATATGGGGAAAACGCAAATATGGGAAAAACGCAAATATGGGAGAAACGCTAATATGAGAATAACGCAAATATGGGAAAAACGTTCATATAGGAAAAAGACAAATAGGGGAAACACGCAAATATGGGGAGGTCGAAAATATGTAAAAAAACTCAAATATGGGAATAACGTTCATATAGGAAAAACACAAATAGGGGAAACACGCAAATATGGGAAAGTCGAAAATATGTAAAAGACTCAAATATGGGAATAACGCAATTTTGGGGAAAACGCAAGTATGGGAAAAACGGAAAATATTGGAAAAATGGAAATATGGGAAAAACACTAATATGGGAAAAACGCATATATCGTAAATACGCATATATGGTAAAAACGAATACATGGGCAAGGTGCATATATGGGGAAAATGCATATATGGGAAAACTTATCTGTTGGAAAAACGCATATATGGGAAAAACGCATACATGGGAAAATCGCAAATATAGGAAAAACGCAAATATGGGAAAAACTCTAATAAGGGATTAACTCAAATATTGGGATAAACGCAAATATGGGATAAACACAAATATGAAAACAACTCAAATATGCAAATAACGCAAATATGGGAAAAACGCAAAAATGGGAAAATGCAAATATGGGAAAAACACAAATATGGGGAAACGTAAATATGGGATAAGAGTATTTAGTGGCACACCTTGACTAGAAGAAAGAAACGGCTGGTAGGATAGGTTCATGAGATATAGGAAACATGGAAATATGGGAAAAACGCAAATATGGGAAAAACGAAAGTATGCGAAATACGCAAATATGGGAAAACCGTAAAGATGGTAAAAACGCAAATATGGGAAAATCGCAAATTTGGGGAAAACGCAAATATGGGTAAAACGCATATATGGGAAAAACGCAAATATGGGAGAAACGCAAATATAGGTAAAACGCAAATATGGGAAAAACGCTAATATGGGATAAACTCAAATATTGGGATAAACGCAAATATGGGATAAACGCAAATATGAAAACAACTGAAATATGGAAATAACGCAAATATGGGAAACACCCAAATATGAGAAAATGGCAAAGATGTGATAAACGCAAATATTAAGATAAACGCAAATATGGGATAAACGCAAATATGGGAAAAACTCAAATATGGGAATAACGCAAATATGGGAAAAACACAAATATGGGAAAAACCCAAATATGGGGAAAATGCAGATATGGTGAAATTGCAGATATGGGAAAAACGCAGATATGGGACAAACTCAGAAATGGGACGAACGCAGATATGGGCCAACGCAGAATTGGGACAAATGCAGATATGCGAAAAACGCAAATTTGGGAAAACGCAAATACGGGGTGGATGCAAATGTATGACAAATGCGAATGTGGGACAAACGCAAAAGTGGGACTAACGCAAATGTAGGACAAACACCAATGTTTCACAAACGCAAATATGGGAGAAGAGAATTTTGTGGCACACCTTGAGTAGAGGAAGGAAATGGTTGGTAGCATGGGTTCATGAGTGACGGAACATCTCAAATAGGGAGTAGAGAATTTGTAAGTAGGCTGTTTATGTTTTCTTATTGGCAACGTTACGTAGCGCTCAATATGAAAATCACTGGCTGTGCTGTGTGCAGTCTGTGGCTAGTTTGCATTGTTGTCTGCCATTGTAGTGTTGGGCAGCGGCAGCTGGATGTGAACAGCGCGTAGCGTTGCGCAGTTGGAGGTGAGCCGCCAGCAGTGGTGGATGTGGGGAGAGAGATGGCGGAGTTTTGTAATTTGTCATGAACTGCTATATTTATATATGATGATATCAAGGTAAATACATTGTTTGTTCTCTATTAATATCTTTCATTTGCTAACTATCCCTATCAGTAGTTAGTGCCTTCCATAGTTTGAATCTTTTATTTAGCTGGCAGTAGTGGCGCTCGCTGTATTGCAGTAGCTTGAGCAGCGAAGATTTTTGTGAGGTAAGTGATTTGTGAAAGGTATAGTTTAATGTTAGTCAGGGCCATTCTTTTGTAGGGAATTTTGAAAGTCAGATTGCGTTGCGCTAACAAAGTATTGTGTGTCAGGTTAAGCACAGTCTTGTATAAATTGTTCAAAGGGGACGTTTCATATGTCGACCCTTAGCCTAGGATACCTCACTGGAATCTTCTGATTTTTTCTTGTAGTTTGTGTATTTAGTGTAGCTTTTGTTTATTGCTAGCATGTAATTGTAGAGAGAACCTCCTTTGTAGATGTAGCCTTTCATTGTTGTACAGTAAAACAGTTGTGGCATGCATATAGATTTGCACCAAGTATTTCGCAGCTACGCTTGCAATTAACTAGATATTATTTTCAGTGCTATGTTAATGTGTTCTCCTAATTTTGCACTTCAAATTGTGCTTTTCTGTGTTATCGTGTGAAATATTGTGAAAATTATGGCGTGTGAAAAACGTAACACTAGGCTCCAAACTAAACTGAGAAATAATAGTGACGACGAGCGTAGCTTATCAGCGCCGCCGAGTAATGAATTTACTAATGTTCAAAGTAGTAATTTGGTAACTGTGCACAGGGAAATGGAGCAGGCGTCAAACAATGGCGTGGACAGTGAAACAGTTAGTAAAGAGGGAAGCATTATCGATCGATCGGTCGGCAATAGCTCGCCTCAGGAAGCCGAAATGACACGACACGATCTCGCAAATACTGTAGATTCAGGTTTTGGATCCTCACCGTTTTCTCAAATAAGTCAAGACACATTTTCTGCTTGTCAAAATGTGAATGTTTCCGGTGCAAATTCACTGCCGAAAAGCACTGAGGAACATGTTTCAGACACCAGTGCATTGTTATTACAATTAATGCAACAAATGGGACAAAAGCTTGAAAAGTTAGACACAATGGAACAACATCAGAGACAAACACAGCAACGGTTAGACGCAATGGAACAAAATCTTCACACCACGCTTGAACAAACACGTGAAGATTTAACTACTGAGTTACATAACATCGAATCGAAATGTCAAAAAGTCTGTAATGACGTAAAAACACAAATTTGTGAGCATTTCCAACCCATTTATTCACGTCATGAAAATGCATTACAGAATCATGAAGCAGCCATAAAAGAACTGCAAACTATTGTTCATGAAAATCACAACACCTTGCAAGCTAAAATTGACTCAGTTGCATCTACCGATTCGGTTACGCAACTTGCAAAAAACTCAGGAAAACTTAAAGGACACAGTAGATTCGATTTCAACACAAATGGACACTCTGAAACTTGGTTCAGAAAAACACACTGAGGAAATGTGTTCACTATCGGAGAAAGTAGCCGAACTTTCGGATCAGGTCACTAACTTATCTACAAAGGTAGATGATGATCTGAATGACACAAGACCCGTAGCCTTCACTGACACAGAAGAGTATGAACAAATAAGAAAATTCAAACAAAATCAGAATCAAATTAATACACAACACCAAAGAGAAATCCGGGAAGTACAAGATCAGCTGACACAGCTAATACAAGAATTACGTATTTCAGAGGACACTCGCGCTCCAACACGGGAAGAGGGACTTAGAAATACGGAAAAGCCGCAAAATAATAACACAGGGCATTTCGGAAGTTATGAAAGAAATTGGCAATGTGCACCGAATTTTGAGATGGAACGGCCGACACGACCTAACAACGACCGATATGCAACTCGCCGACATGACGATTTTGACTATAAGCTGTTCATTACTACACGTAAATTCAAAACATTTAAGAATTCTGGCAACGACATTCATCCACAAGCGTGGCTCCATCAATTCTCTCATTGTTTTCCTCCCAACTGGTCATTGCAGCACATATTAGAATTTATGTGTGGCTACTTAGAGAATGAATCAGCTGTAAGAATGCGATCGGTCATTCACGATTGCCACAGTGAAGGAGAATTTTACCATGCCTTCCTCTCAGCATATTGGTCTCAAGCCACACAAGACCGAATAAAACATGGTATCATAATGATGAAACATTTCGAACAATCTGAATTCTCCAGTCTTGTGAAATATTTTGAAGACATGTTGCATAAGAATCAGTATCTTTCAAACCCATACAGCCCCTCAGAACTCATCCGCATTTGCTTAATCAAACTGCCTGAACATTTACGACATATTATTTTGGCAGGACGTTGCAAAGAGGACATTGAAGCATTTCAGGGACTCCTACAAGAATTAGAAATTGACACAGACAGTCGCCGGATGCGAAAACAGGAAAACAATCACTACAGGTCACATATGTCACAATTCCGTGATGACAGAAACAATAACTGGACACTAAAAGGCTATTCTTACAACGCAAATCGTGACCAAAACAGACACCACCCATATGACAACCACTGGCAGAGTAATAATACACTCCTGGAAATGGAAAAAAGAACACATTGACACCGGTGTGTCAGATCCACCATACTTGCTCCGGACACTGCGAGAGGGCTGTACAAGCAATGATCACACGCACGGCACAGCGGACACACCAGGAACCGCGGTGTTGGCCGTCGAATGGCGCTAGCTCCGCAGCATTTGTGCACCGCCGCCGTCAGTGTCAGCCAGTTTGCCGTGGCATACGGAGCTCCATCGCAGTCTTTAACACTGGTAGCATGCCGCGACAGCGTGGACGTGAACCGTATGTGCAGTTGACGGACTTTGAGCGAGGGCGTATAGTGGGCATGCGGGAGGCCGGGTGGACGTACCGCCGAATTGCTCAACACGTGGGGCGTGAGGTCTCCACAGTACATCGATGTTGTCGCCAGTGGTCGGCGGAAGGTGCACGTGCCCGTCGACCTGGGACCGGACCGCAACGACGCACGGATGCACGCCAAGACCATAGGATCCTACGCAGTGCCGTAGGGGACCGCACCGCCACTTCCCAGCAAATTAGGGACACTGTTGCTCCTGGGGTATCGGCGAGGACCATTCGCAACCGTCTCCGTGAAGCTGGGCTACGGTCCCGCACACCGTTAGGCCGTCTTCCGCTCACGCCCCAACATCGTGCAGCCCGCCTCCAGTGGTGTCGCGACAGGCGTGAATGGAGGGACGAATGGAGACGTGTCGTCTTCAGCGATGAGAGTCGCTTCTGCCTTGGTGCCAATGATGGTCGTATGCGTGTTTGGCGCCGTGCAGGTGAGCGCCACAATCAGGACTGCATACGACCGAGGCACACAGGGCCAACACCCGGCATCATGCTGTGGAGAGCGATCTCCTACACTGGCCGTACACCACTGGTGATCGTCGAGGGGACACTGGATAGTGCACGGTACATCCAAACCGTCATCGAACCCATCATTCTACCATTCCTAGACCGGCAAGGGAACTTGCTGTTCCAACAGGACAATGCACGTCCGCATGTATCCCGTGCCACCCAACGTGCTCTAGAAGGTGTAAGTCAACTACCCTGGCCAGCAAGATCTCCGGATCTGTCCCCCATTGAGCATGTTTGGGACTGGATGAAGCGTCGTCTCACGCGGTCTGCACGTCCAGCACGAACGCTGGTCCAACTGAGGCGCCAGGTGGAAATGGCATGGCAAGCCGTTCCACAGGACTACATCCAGCATCTCTACGATCGTCTCCATGGGAGAATAGCAGCCTGCATTGCTGCGAAAGGTGGATATACACTGTACTAGTGCCGACATTGTGCATGCTCTGTTGCCTGTGTCTATGTGCCTGTGGTTCTGTCAGTGTGATCATGTGATGTATCTGACCCCAGGAATGTGTCAATAAAGTTTCCCCTTCCTGGGACAATGAATTCACGGTGTTCTTATTTCAATTTCCAGGAGTGTAGTTACAGAGAAAGATCGCATTTCCGTAGTAATGAATATGACAGAGATAAACACAGAAACAGACAATATGGGAACCAAAACAATTATTACCAGGGGAGACAGAATAACTTCAGACGCAACAGTTCAGCGCGGAGTTACGATTCAGGGAGAAATTCTCCACCATGTGACCGACAAGGAAGAAACTATGGATTCTACCGAAATGACGACAGACGATATGATCATAACGACAGACGTGAATTGCATCAGAACTGGCGGGATTCAAACAGAGCAGGGCCCTCTCGGCAAGGCGAATTTGTAGAAGTTAGGTCTCCTAATCCCAATAACGACGCGCGCCAACAAAGAGACAGACAATGACTCGCACAGCAGGCAGCCGCGTGCGCCAGGTGGCTCAGAGAAAAATAACATAGACGCTAACCTTGAGAAAAACTCCAGTATTCTTTACCAACGTATACTGCCTGACAATTGCATTCAAGTTCAAACTCTGAGTACTATGAAGAGTAAAGGTTTACACCACATTTCACATGTAAAACCGTTTATTGAGAGATAATCTGCTTTTTACCTTTGTCTTTGCCATACATCTTTTCACTTCACATTTCTAGTATGCTTTGTCAGACTTAAGAAACTGTTAACATGCAACAATGTTTGAAGTTAAATATCCAGTCTAGAACCTAGGGAACATTTTTAAACAGAAATTACGAATGCATTGTTATAGTGAACAGACGACACAGTGTTGTATTTGTACATTCTTGCTTGTTAGTTGCACGATTACGTAACGACTATCAGGGTTACATACTTAGGACACATACTGGTACTGCTAATGAGATTTTAATGCAACATTTTGGTTTACTTGAAAATACATTCTGGGTTTAAAGTACTTTCTGTGAGATACCAGACGACACAGTGGTTAATTTATGTGACAGCTACACGATTTTTATCAAGACGCTACTAATGAGTGACAATTTACAATGTTGCTTCTGCGGTGTTTCTGTTTTATATCTGCACAGTTTTTCTGTTTTATTCTGGAAAGTAAAACATGTTTTAGTAGTAACTTTTGTGGTATAGCTACAATGAGACTGCCTTTTCAGTAGCACAACAATACGTTACAGCACAGTACTTTCCTCATCACGGCAATAAGCGTAATAACTAAGACATTTATACGCAAAGCATTTCACTTTTGTGTATTATGAGGTAAGTACATTGACTTCTGCAGAACTTAGCTTTCGGAGGACGATAACTACGCCACTTCCACAGAATTATCTTACAGCAAGACGCACATTTAGCGCTACAGGACACGCATTTCAGTGATTAATTTTGTACTTAAAACATTTATTTTTAAAGATTTTTGAATTACAAAGAAAGTTTTCCGTGACACATTTCATTCCATTGCTGTAATCTGTAACACCTGAGGGTATAATTACATTAATCCTCAGGGGGGTACACGCTTACTTTGTGTACCATGTGTGTGGCAACCACAAGGAACCCTAGCTAATATGGTATTTTGCTTATACAACTTTACACATCGGTACCATATTTCTCTAAAACACAGAATTACACAGCTATCTGATCATTTAACTGAGAGATAAACATTTTTTTATTACATCAGTGACAGATGTTTACGCAATTACACCGTTGGATAACTTCACACTTACGAAATTGTATTTTGTCTGTACTGTGTGAACTCTTCATATTTTTTCAGAACCATTGTGATACTATGAGAGCTTTGAATGATGTATTTGGTATGGATTCATGATTTTTAAAGTACGTTTGAGGCAGATGACACTTTTGACATGAGCAGAGAATTTTTTTAATTATTGGAGGAAGCTACGACGATTTTGAGATTTGACTGAGGTGTTATGATGTTATTTTTACGACGACGATGTGTATTATGCTGCTGAGGGATGTTTATGATTAATAGGCTGAGGCTACATGAGTTATTTGATTACGCTTCATATTTATAATGACGAAATATTGACGAGTGTCGATGGATATGTATATGTGTAATAAGGTAAGGAGTAATGAATAGTGATTAGGGACTCTGACTTGTGAAACAGGATGTTGGAAACCAAGAATCGTACTTTAAGAGTTATGAAATGTGTGTATATGCGTGAATGTATCACAATGCTGGCGAAAATTTTTTGGACGCTGTTATATTTACAGGATTTTGTTTCTACACATTTGTAACGCAAATTTTCGACCTGTGAAATTTTTAGATGAGACTGTCACTGTAGCGGAAACTGCTGTCGTAAATATGTCGGTAAGAAAGGTAAGTGACCGTGACGTAATGCGTTGCGAGCGGCCAGGTGTGCCAGTTGCCTGGAGGAAAAGCCATTATCGCGAGCCCTTTTCAGCGGCACAGGTAGAAAAAAAAGGGGACGCCATTAACCTCGCTTCTGACATTCCTTTGTAGAAAGCATCGCAAAAACGACACGGTCGAACTTGAAAACATATGATTACACTAGCTCTTAATTTACGATATTTACTGAAATGCCTAATGAAATGACGAGAAATATTTTTACATCTGCACACCTGACTATGACAAGCGTCTTTCTACGAGAGTTGAGAGAGTTTCTACTAACTTATGAAATGTCACATGACTACTGAATGATATTTTTATACTTTGCTTTTCGTAGTTGCTTATTTCACTTGATATCTGATTTCCAGCTGTGTTGCAGCATTGCTTTTATAAAATGAAATGCATTTGCTAATGTGAACACTTTCTGTCAACAGATCTATTAAATAATTATTTTATGATCCACGTTCTTTAAAAAAGGAGCACTTGGAAAGGAAAGAACAATAAGAAGGAACTAGTAACAGTAACACATAATTTTCTTTTCAAGTACATGGTAATATTTCTTTTACAATAAGTTGTTGTGGTGCACCACTTTAATTACTTAGACATTAAGATGTGATTATACATTTCCCTTATCTGCATTGTTATCTTTAGTGTACTATTTTTTCTGCTTGAGCTATGTCATGTTTAGATATAAGCTGCTGTTTGCCAGGCATAATGCTACTGAACTTTAATTTGTGTTACTCTGCTAAGCCAGTTTTACTACTCATTTATTTTTATTGTTGCTGCACATTGGCTCATATTAGTTGTAATGTTGAATTGCTTGGTAATTTAGATTTACTGTAGCTTGCTTTGCGATTTTCCATTTTTTTTTTGCTGTTTATATTAATTGTTTTACGTGCTGCTGCATTGCCTCATTCCTTAGTTTAGCATCTGAGCTCAGTAGATTTAAGTTAGCTTAAGAGGAGGTAGACTATATAAGAAATTGACTATGGACAATATGAAAAAGATTTGGGCCAAAAAGAGTATTGTACACTGAGAAATAATTATATTGAAAGAAATATGAATAGAATACAGGAAGCAGGTATAGATAGGACTTTTTGGGGATAATGGTGAATGAAGGGAGATCTCCAAGAAGTAAAGAAAGTTTTGTTTGCAAAATACTGCAGTACAACAAACCCTGTCCTTTCCTTTTGTGTTATCCCACTATATGTTTGTGTACCCTTGTGTATTTGTTTTCTTCCTGTCTCTGTGTAGTTTCATAGAATTTTTCTTCTTTTAATATTAAGCTACATTCACTATGATGAGGAATACTGTTATCCTCAAATATAATTTGCATTAATAATATGTTATTTACCTTGTAAATATGCTTAGACATTATTTATTCTGGTTTGTTGCTCACATGTGAAGGTGATGTTTCAAAAGTTCTTGTGATCTTTATGTATGGACTCATGTCATAATTCCTGTAACACTGACGTATATGTCTATTTCTATTCTTTTGTAAAGCCTGTACTACAAATGTTATCTGTATTGCTATGTTCTTTAATGAAGTATTTTGTACCTTTGTAATTGTATTCTCATGTTATAAAATTGTACTTGACACCAGTTCATCAAATTAAGTAACATGTGAGTTACATTTCACTGCACACGTTTCTGTTGGTCATAGTATATGGACAATATGTGAGAAGTAGGGACTGATAGTGTTTGCATGTGTGTTAATCATTCAGCAAGGGACTGGATAACAGCATTGCTGGTTCTAAGGACAATTAGAAACTAACTTTGTGAGTGCACAAGTGGAGGTTTATGGACTTGCTACATTATCCACAAGACTCTTCAATGGTGATTGTGCACCTGCACAGTCACAACAGATGGCTGCTGGCTATCTCTACAAGGACTACAGTGCGTCTGCATCTTTGATGACTCACCAGTACCATTATCTCTACAAGGACTACAGTGGGTCTGCATCTTTGATGACTCACCAGTACCATTATCTCTACAAGGACTACAGTGGGTCTACATCTTTGATGATCCATCAATACCATTATTTCAACAAGGACTGCAGTGGGTCTGCACCTCTGGTGGCCCACCATTACCACAATCTCTACCAGGACTGCAGTGGGTCTGCTCTGTGATGACCTACCTACCAATATTCTTCAAAACTTCGAATGACTCTGCTGTGGGTTTGCTCCATTGTGGCCCATTACCTGTCTGCATGTCGAGTCAGCACTGTCTTTCCGTTGGAAGGACAACACTACTTCTTCAAGACTGCATGGAAATCCACTACTTCTGTGTGCATTGTCTTTTACTGCTCAGACTTTGAGAAAAGAAACGGCAGTTTCACTGTGATGAATGATCAGGACTGCCTTTATAGACTGTGAGAAAATTTGAGCTTTTGACCAACATAATATCAATAAGTGTGTGCATTTGATTTCTTTGTTATTGTAATTATGAAAAATTTTATCAAATCATTATTGGCCACTGCCCAAAAAAAAATTTGTAAAATTTTTTGTGGGGAGCATGGGGGCTATGTAAGTAGGCTGTTTATGTTTTCTTATTGGCAACGTTACGTAGCGCTCAATATGAAAATCACTGGCTGTGCTGTGTGCAGTCTGTGGCTAGTTTGCATTGTTGTCTGCCATTGTAGTGTTGGGCAGCGGCAGCTGGATGTGAACAGCGCGTAGCGTTGCGCAGTTGGAGGTGAGCCGCCAGCAGTGGTGAATGTGGGGAGAGAGATGGGGGAGTTTTGTAATTTGTCATGAACTGCTATATTTATATATGATGATATCAAGATAAATACATTGTTTGTTCTCTATTAATATCTTTCATTTGCTAACTATCCCTATCAGTAGTTAGTGCCTTCCATAGTTTGAATCTTTTATTTAGCTGGCAGTATTGGCGCTTGCTGTATTGCAGTAGCTTGAGCAGCGAAGATTTTTGTGAGGTAAGTGATTTGTGAAACGTATAGTTTAATGTTAGTCAGGGCCATTCTTTTGTAGGGAATTTTGAAAGTCAGATTGCGTTGCGCTAACAAAGTATTGTGTGTCAGGTTAAGCACAGTCTTGTATAAATTGTTCAAAGGGGACGTTTCAAATTTAGTGGCACACCTTGACTAGAAGAACGAAACGGCTGGTAGGATAGGTTCATGAGATATAGGAAACACGCAAATATGGGATAAACGCAAATATGGGGAAAACGAAAAGATGGGAAAAACGCAAATATGGGAAAAACGCTAATAAGGGAAAAACGCAAACATGGGAAAAACGTAAATATGCGACAATCGCAAATATGGGAAAAACGCAAATATGCGAAAAATGCAAATATGGGAAAAACGCTAATATGGGAATAACGCAAATATGGGAAAAACGTTAATATAGGAAAAACACAAAGAGGGGAAACACGCAAATATGGGAAAGTCGAAAATATGTAAAAAACTCAAATATGGGAATAACACAATTATGGGGAAAACGCAAGTATGGGAAAAACGGAAATATTGGAAAAATGCAAATATGGGAAAAACGCTAATATGGGAAAAACGCATATATCGTAAATACGCATATATGGTAAAAACGAATACATGGGAGAAGTGCATATATGGGGAAAATGCATATATGGGAAAACTTATCTGTTGGAAAAACGCATATATGGGAAAACGCATATATGGGAAAATCGCAAATATAGGAAAAACACAAATAGGGGAAAAACGCTAATATGGGATTAACTCTAATACTGGGATAAACGCAAATATGGGATAATCGCAAATATGAAAACAACTCAAATATGCAAATAACGCAAATATGGGAAAAACGCAAAAATAGGAAAACGCAAATATGGGAAAAACACAAATATGGGGAAACGCAAATATGGGATAAGAGTATTTAGTGGCACACCTTGACTAGAAGAAAGAAACGGCTGGTAGGATAGGTTCATGAGATATAGGAAACATGGAAATACGGGAAAAACGGAAATACGGGAAAAACGAAAGTATGCGAAATTCGCAAATATGGGAAAAACGTAAAGATAAGAAAAACGCAAATATGGGAAAATCGCAAATTTGGGGAAAACGCAAATATGGGTAAAACGCAATTATAGGAAAAACGCAAATATGGGAGAAACGCAAATATAGGTAAAACGCAAATATGGGAAAACGCTAATATGGGATAAACTCAAATATTGGGATAAACGCAAATATGGGATAAACGCAAGTATGAAAACAACTGAAATATGGAAATAACACAAATATGGGAAACATGCAAATATGAGAAAAACACAAATATTGGAAAAACACAAACACTAGAAAAACGCACATATGGAAAAAACGCAAATATGGGAATAACGCAAATATGGGAAAAAGGCAAATATGGGAAAAACGCATATATGGGAGTAACGTAAATATGGGAAAAACGCAAATATAGGAAAAACACAAAAATGGTTCAAATGGCTCTGAGCACTATGGGACTCAACATCTTAGGTCATAAGTCCCCTAGAACTTAGAACTACTTAAACCTAACTAACCTAAGAACATCACACACACCCATGCCTGAGGCAGGATTCGAACCTGCGACCGTAGCAGTCCAGCGGTTCCGGACTGCAGCGCCAGAACCGCTAGACCACCGCGGCCGGCGGAAAAACACAAATAGGGGAAACACGCAAATATGGGAAAGACTCAAATATGGGAAAAACTTAAATATGGGAATAACGCAATTATGGGAAAAACGCAAATATGGGAAAAGCGCAAATATGGGAAAAACGCAAATATGGGAAAGCTCAAATATGGGAATAACGCAAATATGGGAAATACGCAAATTTCGTAAATACGCATATATGGTAAAAACGCATATATTGGAAAGGTGAATATATGGGAAAAATGCATATATGGGAAAAACTGATATGTAGGAAAAACGTATATGTGGGGAAAACGCATATATGGAAAAATCGTAAAAATAGGAAAAACGAAAATATGGGATAACCTAAGTATGGGATAAAACGCAAATATGGTAAAACACAAATATGCGAAAAAAACAAATATGGAGAAACGCAAATATGGGAGAAAGGAAATGTGGGGCACAGCTTGACTACAAGAAGGAATCGGTTGGTAGCATGGGTTCATGAGTGACGGAACATCTCAAATAGGGAGAAGAGAATTTAGTGGCACACCTTGACTAGAAGAAGGAAATGAGAAAATGGCAAAGATGGGATAAACGCAAATATTGGGACAAACGCAAATATGGGATAAACGCAAATATGGGAAAAACTCAAATATGGGAATAACGCAAATATGGGAAAAACACAAATATGGGAAAAACCCGAATATAGGAAAAATGCAGATATGGGGAAATCGCAGATATGGGAAAAACGCAGATATGGGACAAACTCAGATATGGGACGAACGCAGATATGCGCCAATGCTGGTATGGGACAAACGCAGATATGCGACAAACGCAAATTTGGGAAAACGTAAGTATGGGAGAAATGTAAATATGGGAAAATCGTCTTTATGGGAAAACGCAAATATGTAAAACCGCAAATATGGGAAAAACGGAAATATTGGAAAAATGCAAAAATGGGAAAAACACTAATATGGGAATAACGCAAATTTCGTAAATACGCACATATGGTAAAATGCATATATTGGAAAGGTGAATAAATGGGAAAAATGCATATATGGGAAAAACTGATATGTAGGAAAAACGTATATGTGGGGAAAACGCATATATGGGAAAATCGTAAAAATAGGAAAAAAGAAAATATGGGAAAAACCTAAATATAAGAAAAACGCAAATATGGGAAAACACAAATATGCGAAAAAAACAAATATGGGGAAACGCAAATATGGGAGAAAGGAAATGTGGGGCACAGCTTGACTACAAGAAGGAATCGGTTGGTAGCATGGGTTCATGAGTGACGGAACATCTCAAATAGGGAGAAGAGAATATAGTGGCACGCCTTGACTAGAAGAAGGAAATGGCTGGTAGGATAGGTTCATGAGAAATAGGAAACACGCAAATATGAAATAAACGCAAATATGGGGAAAACGAAAATATGGGAAAAACGCAAATATGGGAAAAACGCTAATAAGGGAAAAACGCAAACATGGGAAAAACGTAAATATGCGACAATCGCAAATATGGGAAAAACGTAAAGATGTGAAAAACCCAAATATGAGAAAATCGCAAATATGAGAAAAACGCAAATATAGGTAAACCGCAAATATGGGATAAACGCAAATATGGGATAAAAGCAAATATTGGGATAAACACAAATATGGGATAAACGCAAATATGGGATAAACGCAAAAAACGGCAAAAATGCAAATATGGTTAAATCGCAAATATAGGGAAAACGCAAATTATATGGGAAAAACGCGTATATGGAAAAAACGCATACATCGGAAAAACACATATATGGGAAAAAGGGCAAATATCGGATAATCGCAAATATCGGAAAATCACAAATATCGGAAAATCACAAATATCGGAAAAACGCAAATATGGGAAAATCGCATATATGGGAAAAACGCAACTATAGGAAAAACGCAAATATTGGAAAAACGCAAATATGGGAAATACGCAAATATTGGAAAAACACTTATATGGGAAAAACGCACATATGGTAAAAACGCATATATGGTAAAAACGCATATACAGGAAAAGTGCATATATGGGAAAAACGCATATATGGGAAAAACGCATATATGAGAAAAACTCATATATTGGAAAAACGCATATATGGGAAAAACGCATATGTGGGAAAAACACAAATATCGGAAAAACGCAAATATGGGGAAAATGCAAATGTTGGAAAAACGTAAATATGGGAGAAAGACAAATTTCGGAAGGAATCAAGTATGGGAAAAACGTAAGTATGGGGAAGATGCTAGTATGGGGAAGAAGCTAGTTTGGGGAAGATGGTGTATGGGGAACACGCAAGTATGGGGAAGACACATATATGGGGAAGACGCAAGTATGGGGAACACGAAAGTATGGGGTAGACGCAAGAATGGGGCGGACACAAATATGGGAAAACGGAAATGTCAAATATGGGAGAAGAGAATTTAGTGGCACACCTTGTCTAGAAGTAGGAAACGGTTGGTAGGATAGGTTCATGAGATATGGGAAAAACGCAAATACGGGAAAAACGGAAATATAGGGAAAACGTAAAAATGGGAAAAACGCAAAAATGGGAAAAACGCAAATATGCGAAAAACGCTAATATGGGAAAAAGGCAAAGATGGGAAAAACGCAAATATGGGAAAAACGTAAATATAGGAAAAACACAAATAGGGGAAACACGCAAATATGGGAAAGATGCAAATATCGGAAAAACACAAATATGGGAAAAACGCAATTATGGGAAAAACGCAAATATGGGAAAAACGCACATTTGGACAAACACAAATATGGCAAAAACGTAAATATGGGAAACACGCAAATATGGAAAAAAAACTAATATTGGAAAAACACAAATATTGGAAATATGTACATACAGAAAAAACGCAAATATGGGAATAACGCAAATTTGGGAAAAAGTCAAATATGGGAAAAATACAAGTATAGGAAAAACACAAAAAGGCGAAACACACAAATATGGGAAAACACAAATATGGGAAAAACTCAAATATGGGAGAAACGCAAATATGGGACAAACACATATATGGGAATGACGCAAATATGGGAAAAAGTCAAATATGGGAAAAATGCAGATATGGGAAGAATGCAAATATGGGATAAATGCAAATATGGGATAAACGCAATTATGGGGAAAATGCAAATATAGAAAAAACGAAAATATGGAAAAAACGCAGATATGGGAAAAACCCAAATATGGCAAAAACGCAAATATGGGAAAAACGCATATATGGGAAGCACGCAAATATGGGAAAAAGACAAATTAGGGAAAAACGCACATATGGAGGAAACGCATAATGAGAGTAATGCAAATATGGGAAAAACGCCAATATGAGAAAAACGCAAATATGGGAATAACGCAAATTTGGGAAAGACGCAGATATAGAAAAAACACAAATAGGGGAAACACGCAAATATGGAAAGGACGCAAATATGAGAAAAACTCCAATATGGAAATGACACAATTATAAAAAAAACGAAAATATGGGAAAAACGCAGGTATGGGGAAAATGCAAACATGGCAAAAACGCAAATATGGGAAAAACAAAAATATCAGAAAAACGCAACTATGGGAAAATTGCAAATATGGGAAAAACGCAAATATGGGAAATACGCGAATGTGGGACAAACGCAAATATGGGACAAACGTAGATATGGGAAAAATGCAAATATGGCAAATCGCAAATATGGAAAAAACGCAAATATGGGAAATACGCGAATATGGGAAAAACACTAACATGAGAAAAACACAAATATGGTAAAAACGTATATATGGTAAAAACGCATATAAGGGAAAAGTGCATATATGGGAAAAACGCAAATATGGGAAAAACGCATATATGGGAAAAACTCATATATTGGAAAAACGCATACATGGTTAAAACGCAAATATCGGAAAATCGCAAATATTGGGAAAATGCAAATATTGGAAAAACGTAAATATGGGAGAAAAACCAATTTTGGAAGGAATCAAGTATGGGAAAAACGCAATGTACGGGGAAGATGCAAGTATGGGGAAGACGCAGGTATAAAGAAGACGCAAGTATGGGTAACACGCTAGTTTGATGAAGATGATAGTAAGGGGAACACGCAAGTATGGGGAAGACGCAAGTATGAGGAAGACGCAAGTATGGGGAAGATGCAAGTATGGGGTAGATGCAAGAAAGGGGAAGACACAAATATGAGAAAAAGCAAATATGTGAAAAACGCAATATTGGGAAGACGCAAATATGGGAAAAACGCAAATATGGGATAACGCAAGTATGGAAAAAACTCAAATATTGGAGTTCAGAAATAAGGGACACAACTTGACTAAAAGAAGGGATTGGTTGGTAGCATGGGTTCATGAGTGATGGTATATTTCAAATACGGGAGAAGAGAATTTAGTGCAACACCCTGACTAGAAGAAGGAAATGTTTGGTAGGATAGCTTCATGAGATATGGGAAAAACGCAAATATGGGAAAAATGCAAATATAGGAAAAACGTAAATATGGGAAAAACGCAAATATGGGAAAAACGCAAATGTGGGAAATACGCAAATATGGGAAAAACGCAAATATGGGAATAACGCAAATATGGGAAAAAGGCAAAGATGTGAAAAACAAAAATATGGGAAAAACGCAAATATTGGAGAAACACAAATATGGGTAAAACGCAAATATGGGAAAAACGCAAATACGGGATAAACACAAATATTGTAAAAACGCAAATATAGGTAAAACGCAAATATTGTAAAAACGCAAATATAGGTAAAACGCAAATATGGGGAAAACACAAATATGGGAAAAACACAAATATTGGGATAAACGCAAATATGGGATATGGGAAAAACACAAATATTGGAAAAACACTAATATTGGAAAACCGCACATATGGAAAAAACGCAAATATGGGAATAACGCAAATATGGGAAAAACGCAAATATGGGAAAACGCAAATATGGGAATAACGCAAATAGGGGGTAAACGCAAATATAGGATAAACACAAATAGCGGAAACACACAAATATGGGGAAGACGCAAATGTGGGGAAAACCCAAATATGGGAATAAAGCAATTATGGGAAAAACGCAAATATGGGAAACACTCAGATTTGGGAAAAACGAAAATATGGCAAAAACGCAAATAAGGGAAAAACGCATATAAGGGAAACACACAAACATAGGAATAATGCAAATATGGGAAAAACGCAAATATAGGAAGTACACAAATAGGGGAAACACACAAATATGGTAAAGACGCAGATATGGGAAAAACTCCAATATAGGAATAACGCAAATATTGGAAAAACACAAATATTGGAAATACGTACATATGGAAAAAACGCAAATATGGGAAAGCTCAAATATGGGAAAAACGCAAATTTGGGACAATCACAAATATGGAACAAACAGAAATATGGGAAAAACGCAAATATGGGAAAAACGCAAATAAGAGAAAAACGCATATAGATCAAAACCGCATGTGGGTGAAAACGCATTTATGGATAAAACGCAAATAGGAGAAAAACTGAAATATGGGAAAAACTCAAATATAGGAAAAACTCAAATATGGGAAAAACGTAAATATGGGAAAAACGCAAATGTGGGATAAACCCAATTATTGGATAAACGACAATATGGGAAAAAAGCAAATATGGAAAAAAATGCAAATATGGGAAAACGCAAATATGGGAAAAACGCAAATATGGGGAAATCGCATATAGGTGAAAAACGCATATGGGTGAAAAACATACATGAAAAAAACGCAAATATGGGAAAACCTCAAATATGGGGAAAACTCAAATATGGGAAAACGTAAATATGGGAAAAATGCAAATGTGGGATAAACCCAAATATGGGATAAACGCTGATATGGGAAAAACGCAAAGATGGGGAAACGCAAATATGAAAAAAACTCAAATACGGAAAAAACGCAAATATGGGAAAAACGCAAATATCGGAAAAACGCAAATATGAAAAAACGCAAATATGGGAAAAACGCAAATATGTGAAAAACCCAAATATGGGGAAAACAAAATATGGGAAAGATGCAAATGTGGCAAAAACCAAATATGGGAAATATGCAAATATGGGAAAAACGCAAATATGGACAAACACAAATATGGGGAAACTAAAGTGTAGGAAAGACTCAAATATGGGAAAAACAAAAATAAGGGACATACGCAAATATGGGACAACCGGAAATATGGGATAAACACAAATATGGGAAAAACGCAAATATGGGAAAAACGCATATGGGTGAAAAACGCATATGGGCGAAAAACGTATTTATGGAGAAAACGAAAATATGGGAAAAACTTAAATATGGGAAAAATTCTAATATAGGAAAAACTCAAATATGGGAAAATCCCAATATGGGAAAAACGCAAATGTGGGATAAACCCAAATATGGGATAAACGCAAATATGGGAAAAACGCAAGAATGGCAAAGATGCAAACATGAAAAAAACGCAAATATGGGAAAAACACAAATATGGGTTAAAATCAAATATGGGAAAAACACAAATATTGGAAAAACGCAAATATGGGAAAAACGCAAATATGGGAGAAACGCAAATATGGGATGCACTCAAACATGGGATAAACGTAAATATGGGACAAACGCAAATATGGGAAAAACGCAAATATGGGAGAAACGCAAATATGGGAAAAACGCAAATATGGGAAAAACGCAAATGTGGGAACAACACAAGTATGGGAAAATCGCAAATATGGGAAAAAACGCAAAATTGGGAAAACTCAAGTGTGGGGAAAACTCAAATATGGGAAAAACAAAAATAAGGGACAAACACAAAAATGGGAAAACTGCATATATGGGAAAAACGCAAATATGGGAAAAACGCAAATATAGGAAAAATACATATAGGTGAAAAACGCATATATGGAAAAAACGCAAAATTCGGGAAATCGCAAATATGGGATAAACGCAAATATGGGAAACACGCAAACATTGGAAGATGCAAATATGGGAAAAACACTAATATGGGAAAGTGCAAGTATGGGAAAAGTTCAAATATGGGAGATGAGAAATAAGGGACACAACCTGACTAAAAGAAGGAATTGGTTGGTAGCATGGGTTCATGAGTGATGGAAAATGTCAAATATGGGAGAAGAGAATTTAGTGGCACACCTTGTCTAGAAGAAGGAAACGGTTGGTAGGATAGGTTCATGACATATGGGAAAAACGCAAATATGGGAAAAACGCAAATATAGGAAAAACGTAAAAATGGGAAAAACGCAAAAATGGGAAAAACGCAAATATGCGTAAAACGCTAATATGGGAAAAAGGCAAAGATGGGAAAAACGCAAATATGGGAAAAACGTAAATATAGGAAAAACACAAATAGGGGAAACACGCAAATATGGGAAAGATGCAAATATCGGATAAACACAAATATGGGAAAAACGCAATTATGGGAAAAACGCAAATATGGGAAAAACGCACATTTGGACAAACGCAAATATGGCAAAAACGTAAATATGGGAAACACGTAAATATGGAAAAAAAAACAAATATTGGAAAAACACAAATATTGGAAATATGTACATACAGAAAAAACGCAAATATGGGAATAACGGAAATTTGGGAAAAAGTCAAATATGGGAAAAATGCAAGTATAGGAAAAACACAAAAAGGCGAATCACACAAATATGGGAAAACACAAATATGGGAAAAACTCAAATATGGGAGAAACGCAAATATGGGACAAACACATATATGGGAATGACGCAAATACGGGAAAAATTCAAATTGGGGACAAATGCAGATATTGGAAGAATGCAAATATGGGATAAACGCAAATATGGGATAAACGCAATTATGGGAAAAATGCAAATATAGGAAAAACGAAAATATGGAAAAAACGCAAATATGGGAAAAACGCAAATATGGGAAAGACGCAAATATGGGAAAATGGCAATGACAGGAAAAACGCTAATATAGGAAAAAGCCAAATATGGGAAAACCATAAAAATGGGATAAAAGCAAATATTGGGATCAACAGAAATATGGGATAAACGCAAATTTGGGAAAAACACAGATATATGAACTACGCAAATATGGGAAAAACACAAATATGGGAAGAACGCAGATATGGGAAAAACCCAAATATGGCAAAAACGCAAATATGGGAAAAACGCATATATGGGAAACACGCAAATATGGGAAAAAGACAAATTAGGGAAAAACGCACATATGGAGAAAACGCAAATATGGGATTAACGCAAATATGGGAAAAACGCAAATATGAGAAAAACGCAAATATGGGAATAACGCAAATTTGGGAAAAACGCAGATATAGGAAAAACACAAATAGGGGAAACACGCAAATATGGAAAGGACGCAAATATTGGAAAAACTCCAATATGGGAATGACGCAATTATAAAAAAAACGAAAATATGGGAAAAACGCAGATATGGGGAAAATGCAAACATGGCAAAAACGCAAATATGGGAAAAACAAAAATATCAGAAAAACGCAACTATGGGAAAAACGCAAATATGGGAAAAACGCAAATATGGGAAATACGCGAATGTGGGACAAACGCAAATACAGGACAAACGTAGATATGGGAAAAATGCAAACATGGCAAATCGCAAATATGGAAAAAACGCAAATATGGTATAAACTCAAATATGGGATAATCGCAAATGTGGGAAAAACGCAAATATGGGGAAAACACAAAAATGGGAAAAACGCAAATATGGGAAAAACGAAAACATGGGAAATACGCGAATATGGGAAAATCACTAACATGAGAAAAACACAAATATGGTAAAAACGTATATATGGTAAAAACGCATATAAGGGAAAAGTGCATATATGGGAAAAACGCAGATATGGGAAAAACGCATATATGGGAAAAACTCATATATTGGAAAAACGCATACATGGTTAAAACGCAAATATCGGAAAATCGCAAATATTGGGAAAATGCAAATATTGGAAAAACGTAAATATGGGAAAAAAACAAATTTTGGAAGGAATCAAGTATGGGAAAAACGCAAGTACGGGGAAGATGCAAGTATGGGGAAGACGCAGGTATGGGGAAGACGCAAGTATATGTAACACGCTAGTTTGATGAAGATGATAGTAAGGGGAACACGTAAGTATGGGGAAGACGCAAATATGAGGAAGACGCAAGTATGGGGAAGACGCAAGTATGGGGTAGATGCAAGAATGGGTAAGACACAAATATGGGAAAAAGCAAATATGTGAAAAACGCAATATTGGGAAGACGCAAATATGGGAAAAACGCAAATATGGGATAACGCAAGTATGGAAAAACCTCAAATATTGGAGTTCAGAAATAAGGGACACAACTTGACTAAAAGAAGGAATTGGTTGGTAGCATGGGTTCATGAGTGATGGTATGTTTCAAATACGGGAGAAGAGAATTTAGTGGCACACCTTGACTAGAAGAAGGAAACGGTTGGTAGGAAAGCTTCATGAGATATGGGAAAAACGCAAATATGGGAAAAACGCAAATATGGGAAAAACGCAAATATGGGAAAAACGCAAATATGGGAAATACGCAAATATGGGAAAAACGCAAATATTCGAATAACGCAAATATGGGAAAAAGGCAAAGATGGGAAAAACAAAAATATGGGAAAAACGCAAATAATGGAGAAACACAAATATGGGTAAAACGCAAATATGGGAAAAACGCAAATACGGAATAAACACAAATATTGTAAAAACGCAAATATAGGTAAAACGCAAATATTGTAAAAACGCAAATATAGGTAAAACGCAAATATGGGGAAAACGCAAATATGGGAAAAACACAAATATTGGGATTAACGCAAATATGGGATATGGGAAAAACACAAATATTGGAAAAACACTAATATTGGAAAACCGCACATATGGAAAAAACGCAAATATGGGAATAACGCAAATATGGGAGAAACGCAAATATGGGAAAACGCAAATATGGGAATAATGCAAATAGGGGGTAAACGCAAATATAGGATAAACACAAATAGCGGAAAGACGCAAATATGGGGAAGACGCAAATGTGGGGAAAACCCAAATATGGGAATAAAGCAGTTATGGAAAAAACGCAAATATGTGAAAAACTCAGATTTGGGAAAAACGAAAATATGGCAAAAACGCAAATAAGGGAAAAACGCATATAAGGGAAACACACAAACATAGGAATAACGCGAATATAGGAAATATACAAATAGGGAAACACACAAATATGGTAAAGACACAGATATGGGAAAAACTCCAATATAGGAATAACGCAAATATTGGAAAAACACAAATATTGGAAATACGTACATATGGAAAAAACGCAAATATGGGAAAGCTCAAATATGGGAAAAATGCAAATATGGGACAAACACAAATATGGAACAAACAGAAATATGGGAAAAACGCAAACATGGGAAAAAGTCAAATATGGGAAAAATGCAAATATGGGAAAAACACAAGTATGGGATAAACGATAATATGGGATAAACGCAAATATAGGAGAAACGCAAATATTTGAAAAACGAAATAATGGAAAAAACGAAAATATGGGATAAACGCAAATAAGGGAAAAACGCAAATATGGGAAAAACGCAAATATTGGAAAAAGTCAAATATGGGAAAAATGCAAATATGGGAAGGACGCAAGTATGGGATAAATGCAAATATGGGATAAACGCAAATATGGGAAAAACGCCAGTATAGGATAAACGAAAATACGGAAAAAACTCAAATATGGGAAAAACGCAAATAAGGGAAAACGCAAATATAGGAAAAACGCAAATATCGGAAAAACGCAAATATGGGAAAATGGCAAAGATGGGAAAAACGCTAATATGGGAAAAACGCAAATATGGGAAAAACACAAATATGGAATAAATGCAAATATTAGGATGAACGCAAATTTGGTAAAAACGCAAATATGAGAAAATCGCAAATATGGGAAGAACACAAATATGGGAAACACACAAATATGGGAAGAATGAAAATATCTGAAAAATCCAAATATGGGAAAAACGCAAATAAGAGAAAAACGCATATAGATGAAAAACGCATATGGGTGAAAAACGCATTTATGGATAAAACGCAAATAGGGGAAAAACTGAAATATGGGAAAAACTCAAATATAGGAAAAACTCAAATATGGGAAAAACGTAAATATGGGAAAAACGCAAATGAGGGATAAACCCAATTGTTGGATAAACGACAATATGAGAAAAAAGCAAATATGGAAAAAAATGCAAATATGGGAAAACGCAAATATGGGAAAAACGCAAATATGGGGAAATCGCATATAGGTGAAAAACGCATATGGGTGAAAAACATACATGAAAAAAACGCAAATATGGGAAAACCTCAAATATGGGGAAAACTCAAATATGGGAAAAACGTAAATATGGGAAAAACGCAAATGTGGGATAAACCCAAATATGGGATAAACGCTGATATGGGAAAAACGCAAAGATGGGAAAACGCAAATATGAAAAAAACTCAAATACGGAAAAAACGCAAATATGGGAAAAACGCAAATATCGGAAAAACGCAAATATGAAGAAACGCAAATATGGGAAAAACGTAAATATGGGAAAAAAGCATATGGGTGAAAAACGCATATGGGCGAAAAACATATATATGGAAAAAATGAAAATATGGGAAAAACTCAAATATGGGAAAAACTCTAATATAGAAAAACTCAAATATGGGAAAATCCGAATATGGGAAAAACGCAAATGTGGGATAAACCCAAATATGGGATAAACGCAATTATGGGAAAAACGCAAGGATGGGAAATATGCAAACATGAAAAAAAAACGCAAATATGGGAAAAACGCAAATATGGGTTAAAATCAAATATGGGAAAAACACAAATATTGGAAAAACGCAAATATGGGAAAAACGCAAATATGGGAAAAACGCAAATACGGGATGCACTCAAACATGGGATAAACGTAAATATGGGACAAACGCAAATATGGGAAAAACGCAAATATGGGAGAAACGCAAATATGGGAAAAACGCAAATATGGGAAAAACGGAAATGTGGGAACAACACAAGTATGGGAAAATCGCAAATATGGAAAAAACGCAAAATTGGGAAAACTCAAGTGTGGGGAAAACTCAAATATGGGAAAAACAAAAATAAGGGACAAACACAAAAATGGGAAAACTGCATATATGGGAAAAACGCAAATATGGGAAAATCGCAAATATAGGAGAAACACATATAGGTGAAAAACGCATATATGGAAAAAACGCAAAATTCGGGTAATCGCAAATATGGGATAAACGCAAATATGGGAAAAACGCCAACATTGGAAGATGCAAATATGGGAAAAAGACTAATATGGGAAAGTGCAAGTATGGGAAAAGTTCAAATATGGGAAATGAGAAATAAGGGACACAACTTGACTAAAAGAAGGAATTGGTTGGTAGCATGGGTTCATGAGTGATGGATAACAGTTGGTAAGATAGGTTCATGAGATATGCGAAAAACGCAAATATGGTAAAAACGCAAAGTTGGGAATCGCAAATATGGGAAAAACGCAAATATTGGGAAGACGCAAATATAGATAAAACGCAAATAAGGGAAAACCACAAATATGGGATAAACGCAAGCATTTGGGAGAAACGCAAATATGGGATAAACGCAAATATGGGAAAAACGCAAATATGGGCAAAACGTAAATGTGGGAAAAACACAAATATGTGAAAAACGCAAATTATATGGGAATAACGCTAAATGGGAAAAAGGCATATATGGGAAACACGCATATATAGGAAAACGCATATATGTGAAAAACGCATATATGGGAAAAACTCATATATTGGAAAAACGCATATATGGGAAAAACGCATATATGGGAAAAACACAAATATCGGAAAAACGCAAATATGGGGAAAATGCAAATGTTGGAAAAACGTAAATATGGGAGAAAGACAAATTTCGGAAGGAATCAAGTATGGGAAAAACGAAAGTATGGGGAAGATGCAAGTATGGGGAAGACGGTAGTATGGGGAAGATGCTAGTATGGGGAAGAAGCTAGTTTGGGGAAGATGGTGTATGGGGAACACACAAGTATGGGGAAGACACAAGTATGGGGAAGACGCAAGTATGGGGAACACGCAAGTATGGGGTGGACGCAAGAATGGGGGGACACAAATATGGGAAAACGGAAATATGTGAAATACGCAAAAATGGGAAGACGCAAATATGGGAAAAACACCAATATGGGATAATGCTAGTATGGGAAAAACTCAAATATGGGGATAACGCAAATAAGGGGAAACTAAAGTGTAGGAAAGACTCAAATATGGGAAAAACAAAAATAAGGGACAAACGCAAATATGGGAAAACGGAAATATGGGAAAAACGCAAAGATGGGAAAAACACAAATATAGGAAAAACTCAAATATAGGAAAAACTCAAATATAGGAAAAACTCAAATATGGGTAAAACGTAAATATGGGAAAAAACGCAAATGTGCGATAAACCCAAATATGAGATAAACGCTAATATGGGAAAAACGCAAAGATGGGAAAAACGCAAATATGAAAAAAACTCAAATATGTGAAAACCGCAAATATGCGAAAAACGCAAATATGGGAA
Organism: Schistocerca americana; assembly: GCF_021461395.2. Taxonomy (NCBI): domain Eukaryota; kingdom Metazoa; phylum Arthropoda; class Insecta; order Orthoptera; family Acrididae; genus Schistocerca; species Schistocerca americana. Next base: position 103,167,949 of record NC_060129.1, on the reverse strand, counting down.
AAACGTAAAGATGGGAAAAACGCAAATATGGGAAAATCGCAAATATGAGAAAAACGCAAATATGGGTAAAACACAGATATGGGATAAACGCAAATATGGGATAAACGCAAATATGGGGTAACACAAATATGGGAGAAGAGAAATGTGGGGCACAACTTGACTAAAAGAAGGAATTGGTTGGTAGCATGGGTTCATGAGTGATGGAACATCTCAAATATGGGAGAAGAGAATTTAGTGGCATACCTTGACTAGAAGAAGGAAACGGCTGGTAGGATTGGTTTATGAGATATAGAAAACACGTAAATATGGGAAAAACGCATATATGGGAAAAACGAAAATATGGGAAAAACGCAAATATTGGAAATACGCTAATAAGGGAAAAACGCAAACATGGGAGAAACTCCAATATGCGAAAAACGCAAAAATGGGAAAAATGTAAAGATGGGAAAATACAAATATGAGAAAATCGCAAATATGGGAAAAACGCAAATATGGGGATTTCGCATATAGGTAAAAAAACGCATATGGGTGAAAAACGTATACATGGAAAAAAAGGAAATATGGGAAAAATTCAAATGGGGAAAAACTCAAATATAGGAAACACTCAAATATGGGAAAAACGTAAATATGGGAACAACGCAAATGTGGGATAAACCCAAACATGGGATAAACGCTAATATGGGAAAAACGCAAAGATGGGGAAACCGCAAAAAAAAAACCCAAATACGGAAAAAACGCAAATATGGGAAATACGCAAATATGGGAAAAACGCAAATATGAAAAAACGCAAATATAGGAAAAACGCTAATATGGGAAAAACCCAAATATGGGGAAAACAAAATAAGGGAAAGACGCAAATGTTTCAGAAAACTAAATATGGGAAAACTCAAGTGTAGGAAAAACTCAAATATGGGAAAAACAAAAATAAGTGACAAACGCAAATATGGCACAACCGCAAATATGGGATTAACGCGAATATGGGAAAAACGCAAATATGGGAAAAATGCATATAGGTGAAAAACGCATATGGGTGAAAGACGCATACATGGAAAAAACGCAAATAGGGGTAAATCTCAAAAATGGGAAAAACTCAAATATAGGACAAACTCAAATATGGGAAAATCGTAAATATGGGAAAAACGCAAATGTGGGATAAACACAAATATGGGATAAATGCAAATATGGGAAAAACGGAAATATGGAAAAGACGCAAATATGGGAAAAAGGCAAAGATGGGAAAAACACAAATATGGGAAAAACGCATATAGGTGAAAAACGCATATGGGTGAAAAACGCATATATGGAAAAAACGCAAATATGGGAAAAACGCAAATATGGGAAAAACTCAAATATAGGAAAAACTCAAATACAGGAAAAACTCAAATATGGGTAAAACGTAAATATCGGAAAAAACGCAAATGTGCGATAAACCCAAATATGAGATAAACGCTAATATGGGAAACACGCAAACATGGGAAAAACATAAATATGCGAAAAACGCAAATATGGGAAAAACGCAAAGATGGGAAAAACGCAAATATTGGAAAATCGCAAATATGGGAAAACCGCAAATATGGGTAAAACGCCAATATGGGATAAACGCAAATATGGGATAAACGCAAATATGGGAAAAACGCAGAAATAGGAAAAACGCAAATATGGTTAAATTGCAAATATGGTGAAAACGCAAATTTCGGAAAAACGCAAATATGGGGAAAATGCAAATATTGCAAAAACGTAAATATGGGAAAAAAACAAATTTCAGAAGGAATCAAGTATGGGAAAAAGGCAAGTATGGGGAAGATGCAAGTATGGGGAAGACGCTAGTTTGGGGAAGATGGTAGTATGGGGAACACGCAAGTATGGGGTAGACGCAAGTATGGCGAAGACGCAAGTATGGGGAACACGCAAGTATGGGGTAGACGCAAGAATGAGGGAGACACAAATATGGGAAAACGCAAATATGTGTAAAACGCAAAAATGGGAAGACGCAAATATGGGAAAAACGCAAATATGTGAAAAACGCAAAAATGGGAAAAACAGAAAGCTGGGAAAAACGCAAATATGGGAAAGCTCAAATATGGGATAAACGCAAATATGTTACAAACGCAAATATGGGAGAAACAGAAATATGGGAAAAATGCAAATATGGGAAAAAGTCGAATATGGGAAAATTGCAAGTATGGGAAGAACACAAATATGGGGAAAACGCAAATATGGGAAAATGGCAAAGATGAGAAAAGCGCTAATATCGGAAAAACGCAAATATGGGAATAACGCAAATATGGGAAAAACACAAATATGGGGAAACGGAAATATGGGAGAAGAGCAATGTGAGGCACAACTTGACTAAAAGGAGGAATTGGTTGGTAGCATGGGTTCATGAGTGATGGAACATCTCAAATATGGGAGAAGAGAATTTAGTGGCATACCTTGACTAGAAGAAGGAAACGGCTGGTAGGATTGGTTTATGAGATATAGAAAACACGTAAATATGGGAAAAACGCATATATGGGAAAAACGAAAATATGGGAAAAACGCAAATATTGGAAATACGCTAATAAGGGAAAAACGCAAACATGGGAAAAACTCCAATATGCGAAAAACGCAAATATGGGAAAAATGTAAAGATGGGAAAATACAAATATGAGAAAACCGCAAATATGGGAAAAACGGAAATATGGGTAAAACGCAAATATGGGAAAAACGCAAATAAGGAAAAACGCAAATATGGGAAAAACGCAAATATGCGAAAAACGCAAATATAGGAAAAAGGCAAAGATGGAAAAACGCAAATATGAGAAAGACGATAATATGGGAAAAACAAAAATTAGGGTAAAACGAAAATATGGGAAAAACGCATATACGGGATAAACGCAAATATTGGAACAAACACAAATACGGGATAAATGCAAATATGGGAAAAACTCAAATATGGGGAAATCGCAAATAAGGGAAATACACAAATATGGGAAAATCGCAAATATGTGAAAAACGCAAATGAGGGAAAAACGAAAAGCTGGGAAAAACGCAAATATGGGAGAAACGCAAATATACGTAAAACGCAAATATGGGAAAGCGCAAATATGGGTTAAACTCAAAGATTGGGATAAACGCAAATATTGGATAAACGCAAATATGAAAACCACTCAATATGGAAATAACGCAAATATACGAAAAACGCAAATATGGGAAAAACGCAGATATGGGGCAAACGCAAGTATGGCAAAAAGAAATATAGGAAAAACGGATATATGGGTAACACGCAAATATGGGAAAAACACAAATATTGGAAAAACACAAACATTGGAAAAACGCACATATGGAAAAAACGCAAATATAGGAACAACGCAAATATGGTTAAATCGCAAATATGGGGAAAACGCAAATTATAAGGGAAAAACGCTTATATGGAAAAAACGCATAAATCAGAAAAACACATATACGGGAACAAGCGCAAATATCGGAAAATCGCAAATATCGGAAGATCACAATCATCGTAAAATCGCAAATATTGGAAAAACGCAAATATGGGAAAATCGCATATATGGGAAAAACGCGATTATAAGAAAACACAAATATGGGATAAATACAAATATGGAAAATACGCTAATATGGCAAAAATAATAATGCGGGAAAAGTGCAAATATAGTAAAAACACATATATAGTAAAAGCACATTTATCGGAAAAGTGCATGTACGGAAAAAACGCATATATGGGGAAGGTGCATATATGGGAAAAACGCATATATGGGAAAAACGCATTAATGGAAAAATCGCATATATGGGTAAAACTCATATACTGGAAAAACGCATATATTGGAAAAATGCATATATGGCAAAATCGCAAATATAGGAAAAACGGAAATATGGGGAAAACGCAATTATTGGAAAAACGTAAATATGGGAAAAAAATAAAATTCGGCAGGAATCAAGTATGTGAAAATGCAAATATGGGGAAGACGCAAGAATGGGGAAGATGCAAATATGAGAAAAACCCAAAAATTGGAAAAACGCAAATAAGGGAAACGCGCAAACATGGGAAAAACACAAATATGGGAAAAACGCAAATATGGGAAAAACGCAAAGATGGGAAAAACGCAAATATGGGAAAATCGCAAATATGGGAAAACGCAAATTTGGGAAAACGCAAATATGGGAAAAACACAAATATGGGGAAACGAAAATATGGGAGAAGAGAAATGTGGGGCACAACATGACTAAAAGAAGGAATCGGTTGGTAGCATGGGTTCATTAGTGATGGAACATCGCAAAAATATTAGAAGAAAATTTTAGTGGCACACCTTTACTAGAAGAAGGAAACGATTGGTAGGATAGGTTCATGAGATATAGGAAACACACAGATATGGGAAAAACGGAAATATGGGAAAAACGAAAATATAGAAAAAACGCAAATATTGGAAAAACGCAAATAAGGGTAAAACACAAATATGAGATAAACACAAATATGGGATAAACGCAGATATTGGGATAAACGCAAATATGGGATAAACGCAAATATGGGAAAAACGCAGAAATCGGAAAAACGCAAATATGGTTAAATCGCAAATATGGGAAAAACGCAAATTATATGGTGAAAACGCATATATGGGAAAAACGCATATATGGGAAAAGTACATATAGGGAGAAAACGCATATATGGGAAAAACGCATATATGGCAAAAACTCATATATTGGAAAAACGCATATATGGGAAAACGCATATATGTGAAAAACGCAAATATCGGAGAAACTGAAATATGGGGAAAATGCGAATATTGGAAAAACGTAAGTATGGGAAAAAAACAAATTTCGGAAGGAATCATGTATGGGAAAAACGCAGGTATGGGGAACATGCAAGTATGGGGAAGACGCAAGTATGGGGAAGACACAAGAATGGGGAAGACGCTACTTTGGGGAAGATGATAGTATGGGGAACACGCAAGTATGGGGAAGACGCAAGTATGGGGAAGACGCAAGTATGGGGAAGACGCAAGTATGGGGAAGACGCAAGTATGGGGTAGATGCAAGAATTGGGAAGACACTGAAACTCCCCTTTGAACAATTTATACACGATTGTGCTTAAACTGACACACAATATTTTGTTAGCGCAACGCAATCTGACTTTCAAAATTCCCTACAAAAGAATGGCCCTGACTAACATTAAACTATACCTTTCACAAATCACTTACCTCACAAAAATCTTCGCTGCTCAAGCTACTGCAATACAGCGAGCGCCACTACTGCCAGCTAAATAAAAGATTCAAACTATGGAAGGCACTAACTACTGATAGGGATAGTTAGCAAATGAAAGATATTAATAGAGAACAAACAATGTATTTACCTTGATATCATAATATATAAATATAGCAGTTCATAACAAATTACAAATCTCCGCCATCTCTCTCCCCACATCCACCACTGCTGGCGGCTCACCTCCAACTGTGCAACGCTACGCGCTGTTCACAGCCAGCTGCCTAACATGGAAAAGCGAATTCGAAGAGTCTTGTCTATTTGTAAACTTTGTCAAAAGGCGAAACCATCTACTGTCTCACATCGTGCTCCGTTGTTTCCTATCATTCCTTCTAAATTAAAAGAATTTGCTGCTGTTGATCTCTTGGGACCGCTTGTCAGAACATCTCATGGATTTTCGTACGTTCTAGTCACTGTTGAACTTACTTCAAAATTTGTTTCTTTCACACCGTTACGTAAAGCCACTGGACGGTCTGTATCCAACGCCTTTGTTAAAAATTTCTTACGTGAAGTTGGACACATTAGTAAAGTCATTTCAGATAACTGACCGCAATTTAGATCTGCTGTTTGGTCACGCATGCTTCGCAACTATAAAATCAAACCTGTTTTTATTTCATTGTACTCACCACATTGTAACCCCTCCGAACGGATTATGAAAGAAATCAATAAGCTTTGCAGACTTTATTGTCACAGAAAGCATCGGCATTGGTACAGATATTTACACTTATTTCAAAACGTGCTGAATGAAATGCCTCATGATTCCACTGCTTTACCACCTACTCTTGTACTGAAGAATGAAGAACCACCGAACAGAATCAGAGAGCTTGTACCTTTCCCGAATACACGTAAACTTCGACACAAAGACATAATTGATTTGGCTCTTAAAAATATAAAATCTGCAGCAGACAAAAGGAGAAAACTACACGGTAAAGCAAATGCAAAGAAATTGTATATTGGTCAGAAAGTTCTCATTAAAGCTCATTCATTGTCACATAAGAAGAAACACTTGAGTCACAAATTCTTTCTAGTTTACAATGGACCATACAGAATCCGACGTATACCACATGATAATTGCGTTGAAGTTGAAACTCTGCGTACTAGGAAGAGTAAAGGTTTACACCACATTTCACATATAAAACCATTTATTGAAAGATAATCTGCTTTTTAACTTAGTCTTTGTCATAAAATTTTTCGCTTCACATTACTAGTATGCTTGTCAGACTTAGAATCTGTTAACATGCAACAATGTTTGAAGTTAAGAACCAAGAGAACTTATTGAAACAGAAATGACGAATGCATTGTTATAGTGAACAGACGTCACAGTGTTATTGTGTGTGTACATTCTTGCTTGTTAGTTGCACGATTATGGAACGACTATAAGGCTTACATACTTAGAACATTTACCAGTACTGCTAATGAGATTTTAATGCAACATTTTGGTTTACTTGAAAATATATTCTGGATTTAAAGTACTTTCAGTGAGATACCAGATGGCACAGTGGTTAGTTTATGTGACAGCTACACGATTTTATCACGACACTACTAATGAGTGACAATTTACAATGTTGCTTTTGCAGTGTTTCTGTTTTATATCTGCACAGTTTTCTGTTTTATTCTGGAAAGTAAAACAGGTTTTAGTAGTAACTTTTGTGGTATAGCTACAATGAGACTGCCTTTTCCGTAGCACAACAATATGTTACAGCACAGTACTTTCCTCATCACGGCAATAAGCGTAATAACTAAGACATTTATATGCAAAGCATTTCACTTTTGTGTATTATGAGGTAAGTACATTGACTTCTGCAGAACTTAGCTTTCGGAGGACGATAACTACGACACTTCCACACAGATTATGTTGCAACAAGACGCACATTTAGCGCTACAGTACACGTATTTGAGTGATTAATTGTGTACTTAAAACATTTATTTTTAAAGATTTTTGAATTACAAAGAAAGTTTTCCGTGATACATTTCATTCCATTGCTGTAATCTGTAACACCTGAGAGTATAATTACATTAATCCTCAGGGGGGTACATGCTTACTTTGTGTACCATGTGTTTGGCAAGCACTAGGAACCCTAGCTAATATGGTATTTGCTTATACAACTTTACACATCGGTACCATATTTCTCTAACACACAAATTACACAGCTATCTGATCATTTAACTGAGAGATAGACATTTTTTTACTACATCAGTGACACATGTTTACGCAATACACAGTTGGGTAACTTCACACTTATGAAACTGTATTTTGTCTGTACTTTGTAAACTGTTCATATTTTTTCGGAATCATTGTAATTATGAAAAATTTTTTCAAATCTGTATTGGCCACTGCCCAATCCAATTTGTAAAATTTTTTGTGGGGGGCATGGGGGCTATGTAAGTAGGCAGTTTAGGTGTTTTATTGGTAACGCCTCCTCTGTATGAAAATCACTGGCTGTGCTGTGTGCAGTCTGTGGCTGCTTTGCATTGTTGTAATACTCGCCATTGTAGTGTTGGGCAGCAGCAGCTGGATGTGAACAGCGCGTAGCGTTGCGCAGTTGGAGGTGAGCCGCCAGCAGTGGTGGATGTGGGGAGAGAGATGGCGGAGTTTTGAAATTTGTCATGAACTGGTATATTTATATATGATGATATCAAGGAAAATACATTGTTTGTTCTATATTAATATCTTTCATTTGCTAACTATCCCTATCAGTAGTTAGTGCCTTCCATAGTTTGAATCTTTTATTTAGCTGGCAGTAGTGGCGCTCGCTGTATTGCAGTAGCTTGAGCAGCGAAGATTTTTGTGAGGTAAGTGATTTGTGAAAGGTATAGTTTAATGTTAGTCAGGGCCATTCTTTTGTAGGGAATTTTGAAAGTCAGATTGCGTTGCGCTAACAAAATATTGTGTGTCAGTTTAAGCACAGTCATGTATAATTGTTCAAAGGAAAACTTTAAGGACACAGTAGATACTCTGAAACTTGGTTCAGAAAAACACTCTGAGGAAATAAGTACACTATCGGAGAAAGTAGCCGAACTTTTGGATCAGTTCACTAATATATCTACGAAGGTAGATGATAATCTGATTGATGCAAGACCGGTAGTCTTTAATGACACAGAAGAGTACGAACAAATTAGGAAATTGAAACAAAATCAGAATCAAATTAATACACAACACCAAAGAGAAATCCGGGAAGTACAAGATCAGCTGACACAGGTAATACAAGAATTACGTATTTCAGAGGACACTCGCACTCCAACACGGGAAGAGGGACATAGAAATACGGAACAGCCACAAAATAATAACACAGCGCATTTCGAAAATTTTGAAAGAAATTGGCAATGTGCACCGAATTTTGAGATTGAACAGCCCACACGACGTAACAATGACCGACATGCAACTCGCCGACATGATGATTTTGTCTATAAGCTGTTCATGACTACACGTAAATTCTGGCAACGACATTCATCCACAAGAATGGCTCCATCAATTCTCTCATTGTTTTCCCCCCAACTGGTCATTAGAACACAGATTAGAATATATGTGTGGCTATTTAGAGAATGAACCAGCTGTAAGAATGCGATCGGTCATTCACGATTGCCACAGTGAAGGAGAATTTTACCATGCCTTCCTCTCAGCATATTGGTCTCAAGCCACACAAGACCGAGTAAAACATGGTATCATAATGATGAAACATTTCGAACAATCTGAATTCTCCAGTCTTGTGAAATATTTTGAAGACATGTTGCACAAGAATCGGTACCTGTCAAACCCATACAGCCCCTCAGAACTCATCCGCATTTGCTCAATCAAATTACCTGAACATTTACGACATATTATTTTGGCAGGACGTTGCAAAGACGACATTGAAGCTTTTCAGGGACTGTTACAAGAACTGGAAAGTGACACTGACAATCGCGGAATGCAGGAGCACAACAATTACAGATCACATCTGTCGCAATTCCGCGAAGAAAGAAATAATAACTGGACGCGACAAGGCTATTCTCACAACACAAATCGTGACCGAAACAGACACCACCCGTATTACAACCGTTGGCAGAGTAGTAATAATTACCGGGAAAGATCACCTCTCCGCGGTAGTGACTATCACAGAGACAATCAGAGAAACAGACTGCACACAGCACAGCCAGTGATTTTCATACAGCGGTGGCGTTACCAACAAGAAAACCTAAACAGCCTAACAGCCTACTTACATAGCCCCCATGCTCCCCACAAAAAATTTTACAAATTTTTTTTGGGCAGTGGCCAATAATGATTTGATAAAATTTTTCATAATTACAATAACAAAGAAATCAAATGCACACACTTATTGATACAATGTTGGTCAAAAGCTAAAATTTTCTCACAGTCCATAAAGATAGTCCTGATCATTCATCATAACAGTAATTACAGGTTTTTTTTCACAAAGTCTCATTAGTAAAAGAAATTGCACACAGAAGTAGTGGATTTCCCTGCAGTCTTGAAAAAGTAGTGTTGTCCTTCCAACGGAAAGACAGTGCTGACTCTTGACATGCTGACAGGTAATGGGCCACAATGGAGCAAACCCACAGCAGAGTCATTCGAAGTTTTGAAGAGTATTGGTAGGTAAGTCATCACAGAGCAGACCCACTGGAGTCCTGGTAGAGATTGTGGTATTGGTGGGCCACCAGAGGTGCAGACCCACTGCAGTCCTTGTAGAAATAATGGTATTGATGGATATCAAAGATGTAGACCCACTGTAGTCCTTGTAGAGACGGCCAGCAGCCATCTGTTGCAAATGTGCATGTGCACAATCACCATCGAAGAGTCTTGCAGACAATATAGCAAGTCCATAACCACCACTTGTGCACTCACAAAGTTTTTGGAATTGTCCTTAGAACCAGCAATGCTGTTATCCAGTCCCTTGCAGAATTATTAACACACGTGCAAACACTAACAGTCCCTACTTCTCACATATTGTCCATATACTATGACCAACGGAAACGTGTGCAGTGAAATGTAACTTACATGTTAATAATATCATGAACTGGTGACAATTACAATTTTATAACATAAGAATACAATAACAAAGGTACAAAATACATCATTAAAAACATAACTATACAGATAACATTTGTAGTACAGGCTTTACAAAAGAATCGAACTAACATATACATCAGTGGAATTATGACATGAGTACATACATAAAAGATCACAATAACTTTTGAAACATCAACTTCACACATGAGCATTAAACAGAACGGAATTAATAATGTCTAACATCTTTACAAAGTAAATAACATATTATTAATGCCAATTATATTCGAGGATAACAGTATTCCTCATCATAGTGAATGTAGCTTAATATTAAAAGAAGAAAAAATTCTATGAAACTACACAGAGACAGGAAGAAAAATACACAAGGGTACACAAACATATAGTGGGATAACACAAAAAGAAAGGACAGGGTTTGTTGTACTGCAGTATTTTGCATTATTTCTCGGAGATCTCCCTTCATTCATCATCATTCCCAAAAAGTCCTATCTATACCTGCTTTCTGTATTCTATTCATATTTCTTTCAAAATAAATATGGCTCATTGTACAATACTCATTTGGGCCCAAACCGTTTTCATGTAACTTTCAAAGCATTCTTCCCCTATTCTCCATAGTTCGTTTCTTATATAGTCTACCCCCTCTTAAGCTAACGTAAATCTATAAATAATATTAAACTAAGGGACGAGGCAATGCAGCAGCGCAAAACAATTAATACAAACAGCAATGATAAAAAATACAAAAGGCAAAGCAAGCAGCATAAATTACAACTAATATAAGGCAATGAGCAGCAAACAAAAAAAATAAATCTGGCTTAGCAGAGTAACACAAATTAAAGTTCAGTAGCACTATGCCTGGCAAACAGCAGCTTAAATCTAAACATGACATAGCTCAAGCAGAAAAAATAGTACACTAAAGATAACAATGCAGATAAGGCAAATGTATAATCACATCTTAATGTCTAAGTAATTAAAGTGGTGCACCACAACAACTTATTGTAAAAAAAATATTACCATGTACTTGAAAAGAAAATTATGTGTACAGTTACTGTTACTAGTCCCTTCTTATTGTTCCTTCCTTTCCAAGTGCTCCTTTTTTAAAGAATGTGGATTACAAAATTATTATTTAATAGATCTGTTGACAGAAAGTGTTCACATTAGCAAATGCATTTTATTTTATAAAAGCAATGCTGCAACACAGCTGGAAACCAGATATCAAGTGAAACAAGCAACTACGAAAAGCAAAGCATAAAAATATAATTCAATAGTCATGTGACATTTCATAAGTCAGTAGCTCCCAACTCTCGTAGAAAGACACTTGTCATTATAATGGCCTCCCCTTTTTTTTTTTACCTGTGCCGCTGAAAGACTAATGGCTTTTTTTCGGGCGGCTGTCGCCCAGGTGGGTGCCCGCGACGCATTACGTGCAGGTGGTCACTTAACTTTCTTACGGAAATATTTACGACAGCAGTTTCCGCTACAGTGACAGTCTCACATAAAAATATTTCACAGGTCAAGAATTAGCGTTGCAAATCTGTAGAAACAAAACCCTATAAATATAACAGTGTCCAAAAAATTTTCGCCAGCATTGTGATACATTCACTCATATACACACATTTCATAACTCTTAAAGTACGATTCTTGGTTTCCAACAACCTTTTTCACAAATCAGAGTCCCTAATCACTACTCATTATTCCTTACCTTATTCGTCGACACTTCTTCAGTATTTCATCATAAGAAATACGTAGCATAATCAAACTCCTCATATACGGTATCATCATCTTAATAATCATAAACATACCTCAACAGTATAATACACATCGTCGTCGTAATAATATCATAACATCTTAGTCAACTCTCAAAATCGTCGTAGCTTCCTCCAATAATTTCAAAACCTAAAAAAAATTCTCTGCTCATGTCAAAAGTGTCATCTGCCCAAACGTACTTTAAAAATCATGATCTCATACCAAATACATCATATAAAGCTCTCATAGTATCACAATGGTTCCGAAAAATATGAGCATTTCACAAAGTACAGACAAAATACAATTTCATAAGTGTGAAGTTATCCAACTGTGAAATTGCGTAAACATGTGTCACTGATGTAGTAAAAAAAGTTTATCTCTCAGTTAAATGATCAGATAGCTGTGTAATTCTGTGTTAGAGAAATATGGTACCGATGTGTAAAGTTGTATAAGCAAATACCATATCAGCTAGGGTTCCTTGTGGTTGCCACACACATGGTACACAAAGTAAGCGTGTACCCCACTGAGGATTAATGTAATTATACCCTCAGGTGTTACAGATTACACCAATGGAATGAAATATATCACGGAAAACTTTCTTTGTAATTCAAAAATCTTTAAAAATAAATGTTTTAAGTATAAAATTGATCACTCAAATACGTGTACTGTAGCGCTAAACTGTGCGTCTTGTAACATAATCTCTGTGGAAGTGTCGTAGTTATCGTCCTCCGAAAGCTAAGTTCTGCAGAAGTCAATGTACTTACCTCATGATAAACAAAAGTGAAATGCTTTGCGTATAGATATCGTAGTTATTATGCTTATTGGCGTGATGAAGAAAGTACTGTACAGTAACGTTATGTTGTGCCACGAAAAAGGCTGTCTCATTGTTGCTATACCACAAAAGTTACTACTAAAACATGTTTTTCTTTCCAGAAGAATTCAGAAAACTGTGCAGATATAAAACAGATACACCGCAAAAGCAACATTGTAAATTGTCACTCATTAGTAGCGTCGTGATAAAAATCGTGTAGCTGTCACATAAACTAACATCTGTGTCATCTGGTATCTCTCAGAAAGCACTTTAAATTCAGAATGTATTTTCAAATAAACCAAAATATTGCATTAAAATCTCATTAACAGTACTGGTAAATATTCTAAGTATGTGAGCCTTATAGTCGTTACGTAATCGTGCAACAAACAAGCAAGAATGTACATACACAATAACACTGTGACATCTGTTCACTGTAACAATGCATTCGTCATTTCTGTTTAAATAAGTTCTCTTGGTTCTTGATTGGATATTTAACTTCAAACATTGTTGTATGTTAACAGATTCTAAGTCTGACAAAGCATATTAGTAATGTGAAGCGAAAAATTTTATGACAAAGACTAAGTTAAAAAGCAGATTATCTTTCAATAAACGGTTTTATATGTGAAATTTGGTGTAAACCTTTACTCTTCCTAGTACACAGAGTTTCAACCTCAACGTAATTATCATGTGGTAGACGTCAGATTCTGTCAGGTCCATTGTAAACTAGAAAGAATTTGTGACTCAAGTGTTTCTTCTTATGTGACAATGAATGAGCTTTAATGAGAACTTTCTGACCAATATACAACTTCTTTGCATTTGCTTTACCGTGTAGTTTTCTCCTTTTGTCTGCTGCAGATTTTGTATTTTTAAGAGCCAAATCAATTATGTCTTTGTGTCGACGTTTACGTGTATTGGGGAAAGGTACAAGCTGTCTGATTCTGTTCGGTGGTTCTTCATTCTATGAAACTTCCCTTTGAACAATTTATACACGATTGTGCTTAAACTGACACACAATATTTTGTTAGCGCAACGCAATCTGACTTTCAAAATTCCCTACAAAAGAATGGCCCTGACTAACATTAAACTATACCTTTCACAAATCACTTACCTCACAAAAATCTTCGCTGCTCAAGCTACTGCAATACAGCAAGCGCCACTACTGCCAGCTAAATAAAAGATTCAAACTATGGAAGGCACTAACTACTGATAGGGATAGTTAGCAAATGAAAGATATTAATAGAGAACAAACAATGTATTTACCTTGATATCATCATATATAAATATAGCAGTTCATGACAAATTTCAAAACTCCGCCCTCTCTCTCCCCACATCCACCACAGCTGGCGGCTCACCTCCAACTGCGCAACGCTACGCGCTGTTCACATCCAGCTGCCTAACACTACAATGGCGAGTATTACAACAATGCAAAGCAGCCACAGACTGCACACAGCACAGCCAGTGACTTTCATACAGAGGTGGCGTTACCAATAAAAAAACCTAAACAACCTAACAGCCTACTTACAACACAAATTTGAGAAAACGCAAATATGTGAAAAACGCAAAAATGGGAAGACGCAAATATGGGAAAAACGCAAATATGGAATAATGCAAGTATGGGAAAAACTCAAATATGGGAGTTGAGAAATAAGGGACACAACTTGACTAAAAGAAGGAATTGGTTGGTAGCATGGGTTCATGAGTGATGGAAAATCTCAAATATGGGAGAAGAGAATTTAGTGGCACACCTTTACTAGAAGAAGGAAACGGTTGGTAGGATAGGTTCATGAGATATTGGAAAAACGCAAATATAGGAAAAACGCAAATATAGCAAAAACGTAAATATGGGAAAAACGCAAATATGGGAAAAACGCAAATATGGGAAAAACGCAAATATGCGAAAAACGCAAATATTGGATTAACGCAAATATGGGAAAAAGTCAAATATGGGAAAAAAGAGAATATGGGACAAATGCAAATATGGGAAAAACGCAAATATGGGATAAAAGCAAATATGGGAAAATGGCAAATGTGGGAAAAACGCAAATATGGGAAAAACACAAGTATGGGAAAACCATAAATATGGGATAAACGCAAATATTGGGATCAACAGAAATATGGGATAAACGCAAATTTCGGAAAAACTAAGATATATGAAAAACGCAAATATGGGAAAAACGCAAATATGGGAAAAACGCAGAGATGGGAAAAATGCAAATATGGCAGAACCGCAAATATGGGAAAAACGCATATATGGGAAACATGCAAGTATGGGAAAAACATAAATAAGGGAAAAACACACATATGGAGAAAACGCAAATATGGGATTAACGCAAATATGGGAAAAACGCAAATATGAAAAAACGCAAATATGGGAATAACGCAAATTTAGGAAAAACGCAGATATAGGAAAAACACAAATAGGGGAAACATGCAAATATGGGAAAAACGCATATATGGGAAACATGCAAGTATGGGAAAAACATAAATAAGGGAAAAACACACATATGGAGAAAACGCAAATATGGGATTAACGAAAATATGGGAAAAACGCAAATATGAAAAAACGCAAATATGGGAATAACGCAAATTTAGGAAAAACGCAGATATAGGAAAAACACAAATAGGGGAAACACGCAAATATGGAAAGGACGCAAATATGGGAAAAACTCCAATATGGGAATAACACAATTATGGAAAAAACGCAAATATGGGAAAAACGCAGATATGGGGAAAATGCAAACATGGAAAAAACGCAAATATGGGAAAAACGCATTTATGGGAAACATGAAAATATGGGATAAACGCAAATATCTGATAAAATCAAATATGGGAAAAATGCAAATATGGGACAAACGCAAATACGGGACAAACGCAAATATGGGAAAAATGCAAATATGGCAAATCGCAAATATGGGAAAAACGCAAATATGGGATAGACGCAAATATGGTATAGACGCAAATGTGGGAAAAACGCAAATATGGGGAAAACACAAATATGCGAAAAAAGCAATAATAGGGAAAACGCAAATATGGGAAAAACAAAAACATCAGAAAAACGCAAGTATGGGAAAAATGCAACTATGGGAAAAACGCATATATGGTAAAAAAGCGAATATGGGAAAAACACTAACATGAGAAAGACACAAATATGGTAAAAACGTATATATGGTAAAAACGCATATAAGGGAAAAGTGCATATAAGGGAAAAACGCAAATATGGGACAAACGCATTTATGGGGAAAACTCATATATTGGAAAAACGTATATATGGTTAAAACGCAAATATCGGAAAAACGCAAATATTGGGAAAATGCAAATATTGAAAAATGTAAATATGGGAAAAACAAAAACATCAGAAAAACGCAAGTATGGGAAAAATGCAACTATGGGAAAAACGCATATATGGTAAAAAAGCGAATATGGGAAAAACACTAACATGAGAAAGACACAAATATGGTAAAAACGTATATATGGTAAAAACGCATATAAGGGAAAAGTGCATATAAGGGAAAAACGCAAATATGGGACAAACGCATTTATGGGGAAAACTCATATATTGGAAAAACGTATATATGGTTAAAACGCAAATATCGGAAAAACGCAAATATTCGGAAAATGCAAATATTGAAAAATGTAAATATGGGAAGAAAACAAATTTTGGAAGGAATGAAGTATGGGAAAAACGCAAGTATGGGGAAGATGCAAGCATGGGGAAGACGGAAGTATGGGAAGACGCAAGTATGGGGAAGACGCTAGTTTGGGGAAGATGATAGTATGGGGAACACGCAAGTATGGGGAAGACACAAGTATGGGGAAGACGCAAGTATGGGGAAGACGCAAGTATGGGGTAGATGCAAGAATGGGGAAGACACAAATATGAGAAAACGCATATATGTGAAAAATCCAAAAATGGGAAGACGCAAATATGGGGAAAACACAAATATGGGATAACACAAGTATGGTAAAACTCAAATATGGGAGTTGAGAAATAAGGGACACAACTTGACTAAAAGAAGGAATTGGCTGGTAGCATGGGTTCATGAGTGATGGAAAATCTCAAATATGGGAGAAGAGAATTTAGTGGCACACCCTGACTAGAAGAAGGAAATGGTTGGTAGGATAGGTTCATGAGATATTGGAGAAACGCAAATATGGGAAAAACGCAAATATAGGAAAAACATGAATATGGGAAAAACGCAAATATGGGAAAATACGCAAATATGGGAAAAACGCAAATATGCGAAAAACGCAAGTATGGGAAAAAGGCAAAGATGGGAAAAATGAAAATATGGGAAAAACGCAAATATGGGAAAAGCACAAATATGGGTAAAACGCAAATATGGGAAAAACTCAAATATGGGATACACACAAATATTGTAAAAACGCAAATACAGGTAAAACGCAAATATTGTAAAAACGCAAATATAGGTAAAACGCAAATATGGGGAAACTGCAAATATGGGAAAAACGCAATATTGCGATAAACGCAAATATGGGATAAACGCAAATATGAAAAAAACCCAAGTATGGAAATAACGCAAATATGGGACAAACGTAAATATGGGAATAAAGCAATTATGGCAAAAACCCAAATATGGGAAGAACGCAGATTTGGGAAAAACGAAAATATGGCAAAAACGCAAATAAGGGAAAAACGCATATAAGATAAACACACAAACATGGGGCAAACATAAATATTGGAAAAACACAAATATTGCAAATATGCACATATGGAAAAAACGTAAATATGGGGAAGCTCAAATATGGGAAAAACGCAAATATGGGACAAACACAGATATGGGACAAACAGAAATATGAGAAAAATGCAAATATGGGAAAAAGTCAAATATGGGAAAAATGCAAATATGGGAAGAACGCAAGTATGGGATAAACGCAAATATGGGATAAACGCAAATATGGGAAAAACGCAAATATAGGAAAAACGAAAAAATGGTAAAAACGAAAATATTGGATAAACGCAAATAAGGGAAAAACGCAAATATGGGAAAAACGCAAACATGGGAAAAAGGCAAATACGGGAAAAACACGAATATGGGAAAAACACAAATATGGGATAAACGAAAAAATTGGGATAAACGAAAATATTGGGATAAACGCAAATATGGGAAAAACGCAAATATGGGAAAAACTCAAATATGGGAATAACGGAAATATGGGAAAAACGATTATATGGGAAAAACGCAAATATGGGAAAAACGCAAATATGGGACAAACACAAATATGGGGAAAACGCAAAAATGGGAAAAAGTCAAATATGGGAAAAATGCAAATATGGGAAGAACGCAAGTATGGGATAAACACAAATATGGGTAAAATGCAAATAAGCGAAAAACGCAAGTATAGGAAAAACGAAAATATGAAATACGCAAATATGGGAAAAACGCAAATAAGGGAAAATGCAAATATGGGAAAAACGCAAATATGGGAAAATGGCATAGATGGGAAAAACGCTAATATGGGAAAAACGCAAATATGGGAAAAACACAAATATGGAATAAATGCAAATATTGGGATAAACGCCAATTTGGGATAAACGCAAATATGGGAAAAATTCAAATATGGGAATAACGCAAATATGGGAAAAACGCAAATATGGGAAAAATGAAAATATGGGAAGGACACAAATATGGAAAAAACGCAATTATGGGAAAAACGCAAATATGAGAAAAACGCAAATATGGGAAAAACGCAAATATTGGAACAACACAAATGAAGGAAAAACGCGAATGTGGGAAAAAAGAAAATATGGGAAACACGCAAAAATGGGAAAAACACAAATATGGGAATAACACAGTATTTGGAAAAACTCGAATATGGGAAAAACGAAAAAATGGGATAGACGTAAATATGGGAAAAACGCAAATATGGGATAAACTCAAATATGGGATAAACGCAAAAATGGGAAAAACGCAAATATGGGAAAAACAAAAATATTAGAAATACGCAAATATCGGAAAAACGCAGATATGGGAAACACGCAAATATGGGAAAATCACAAATATGGGAAAAACAGAAATATTGGAAAAACGCAAATATGGGAAAAACGCAAATATGGGAAAAACGCAAAAATGTGAAGACACAAATATGGGAAAAACACAAATATGCGAAAGTGCAAGTATGGGAAAAACTCAAATATGGGGGATGAGAAATTAGGGACACAACTTGACTAAAAGAAGGAATTGGTTGGTTGCATTGGTTCATGAGTTATAAAAAAATCTCAAATATGGGAGAAGAGAATGTAGTGGCATACTTTGACTAGAAGAGGGTATTAGTTGGTAGGATAGGTTCATGAGATATGGGAATAACGCAAATATCGGAAAAACGCAAATATAGGAAAAACGAAAATATGAGAAAAACGCTAATATGGGAAAAACGCAAATAAGGGAAAAACGCAAGTATGGGAAAACCGCAAAGAAGCAAAAAAGGCAAATAAGGGAAAGCTCAAATATGGGAAAAACACATATATGGGACACACGCAAATATGGGACAAACACAAATATGGGAAAAAGCGCAAATATGGGAAAAGCGTAAATATGGGCAAATATCAAATATGGGAAAATTGCAAATATGGGAAGACCGCAAATATGAGATAAACGCAAATATGGGACAAAAAACGAAAAAATGGGAAAAACGCAAAAATTGAAAAAATGCAATTATGGGAAAAACGCAAATATTGAACGACACAAATGTGGGGAAAACGCAAATGTGGGAGAAAAAAAAAATATGGGAAACACGCAAATATGGGAATAACACAAATATGGGAAAAACACAAAATTGGAAAAACGCAAATGCGGAAAAATGCAAATGTGGGACGGACGCAAATATGGGGAAAACCCAAATATGGGATTAACTCAAATATGGGAAAAACACAAATATGGGACTTACCCAAATGTGGGACAAACGCAAATATGGGAAAAATGCAAATATGGCAAATTGCAAATTTGGGAATAACACAAATATGGGCTAAACGCAAATATGGGATAAACGCAAATTTGGTAAAAACGCAAATATGAGAAAAACGCAAATATGGGAAAAAGCACAAATATGGGAAACACACAAATAAGGGAAGACCGCAAATATCTGAAAAACGCAAATATGGGAAAAACGGAAATATGGGAAAAACGAAAATAAGAGAAACACGCATATAGGTGAAAAACGCATATGGATGAAAAACGCATTTATTGAAAAAACGCAATTAGGGGAAAAACTGAAATATGGGAAAAACACAAATATAAGAAAAACTCAAATATGGGAAAAACGTAAATATGGGAAAAACGCAAATGTGGGATAATCCCAATTATGGGATAAACGCCAATATGGGAAAAATGCAAATATGGAATAAAACGCAAATATGGGAAAAACGCAAATATGGGAAAAACTCAAATATGGGGAAATCGCATATAGGTGAAAAACGCATATGGGTGAAAAACATACATGGAAAAAACGCAAATATGGGAAAAACTCAAATATAGGGAAAACTCAAATCTGGGAAAAACGTAATTATGAGAAAAATGCAAATGTGGGATAAACCCAAATATGGGATAAACGCTGATTTGGGAAAAACGCAAAGATGGGAAAAACGCATATATGAAAAAAACTCAAATACGGAAAAAAAGCAAATATGGGAAAAACGCAAATATGGGAAAAACGCAAATATGAAAAGACACAAATATGGTAAAAACGCAAATTGGTAAACCCAAATATGGGGAAAACAAAATATGGGAAAGATGCAAATGTGACAAAATCCAAATATGGGAAATACGCAAATATGGCAAAAACGCAAATTTGTTACAAACGCAAATATGGGAAAACTCATTGTAGGAAAAACTCAAATATGGGAAAAACAAAAATAAGGGAGAAACGCATATATGGGACAACCGGAAATATGGGATAAACGCAAATATGGGAAAAACGAAAATACGGGAAAAACGCATATAGTTGAAGAACGCATATGGGCGAAAAACGCATATATGGAAAAAACGAAAGTATGGGAAAAACTCAAATAGGGGAGAAACGAAAATATTGGAAAACCGCAAATATGGGAAAAACGCAAATATAGGAAAAATGCAAATATGGGGTAAACTCAAATATGGGATAAACGGAAATAAGGGACAATCGCAAATATGGGAAAAACGCAAATATGGGAGAATCGCAAATATGGGAAAAATGCAAATATGGGAAAAACGCAAATATGGGAAAAACGCAAATTTGGAAACAACACAAATATGGGAAAATCGCAAATATGGAAAGAACGTAAATATGGGAATAACACAAATATGGGAAAAACGCAGGTATGGGAGAAATGTAAATATGGGAAAAACGCAAACATGGGAGAAACGCAAATATTGGAAAAACGCAATTATGGGAAAAACGCAAATATGGGAAAAACGTAAATATGGGAAACTCAAGTGTGGGAAAAACTCAAATAGGGGAAAAACAAAAATAAGGGACAAACACAAATATAGGAAATCCGCAAATATGGGAAAAACGAAAAAATGGGAAAAACGCAAATATGGGAAAATGCAAAGATGGGAAAAACGCAAATATGGGAAGGCTCAAATATGGGAAAAACGCAAATATGGGAAAAACACAAATATGGGAAAAACGCAAATATTGGAACAACACAAGTGTGGGAAAAACGCGAAAGTGCGAAAAAAGAAAATATGGGAAACACGCAGATATGGCATAAATGCAAACATGGGACAAATGCAAATATAGGAAAAACGCAAATATGGGAAAATCGCAAATATGGGAAAATCGCAAATATGGGAGAAACGCGAATATGGGAAAAACGCAAATATGAGAAAAAAGTAAATATGGGAAAAACGCAAATATGGCAAAACGAAAATATGGTTTAAACGCAAATATGGCAAAAACCAAACATGGGGAAAACGCATTTATGGGAAGGGCGCAAATATGCGAAAAACGCAAATGTGGGAAAGCTATAATCTGGGAAAATCGCAAATATGGAACAGACGCAAATATGGGCCAAACACATATATGGGAAAAGGGAAAATAGGGGAAATGTCAAATATGGGAAAATTGCAAATACGGGAGAAACGCAAATATGGGAGAATCGCAAATATGGGAAAAATGCAAATATGGGAAAAACGCAAATATGGGAAAAACGCAAATTTGGGAACAACACAAATATTGGAAAATCACAAATATGGAAAGAACGTAAATATGGGAATAACACTAATATGGGAAAAATGCAGGTATGGGAGAAATGCAAATATGGGAAAAACGCAAACATGGGAAAAACGCAAATATTGTAAATCGCAATTATGGGAAAAACGCAAATATCGGAAAAACGTAAATATGGGAAAACTCAAGTGTGGGAAAAACTCAAATATGGGAAAAACAAAAATAAGGGACAAACACAAATATAGGAAATCCGCAAATATGGGAAAAACGGAAAAATGGGAAAAACGCAAATATGGGAAAAACACATATAGGTGAAAAACGCATATATGGAAAAAACGCAAATATGGGGAAAACGCAAATATGGGATAAACGCAAATATGGGAAAAACGCAAAAATTGAAAGATGCAAATATGGGAAAAACACAAATATGGGAATGTACAAGGATGGGAAAAGTTCAAATATGGAAGATGAGAAATAAGGGACACAACTTGACTAAAAGAAGGAATTGGTTGGTAGCATGGGTTCACGAGTGATGGATAACCGTTGGTAGGATAGGTTCATGAGATATGGAAAAAACCCAAATATCGGAAAAACGCAAATATCGGAAGAACAGAAATATCGAAAAATCGCAAATATCGGAAAAACGCAAATATGGGAAAAACGCGAATATGAGAAATACGCAAATATACGAAAAACGCAAAAATGGGAAAAACGCGAAGATGGGAAACGCAAATACGGGAAAAACGCGAATATTGGAAAGACGCAAATATAGGTAAAACGCAAATATGGGAAAACCGCAAATATGGGATAAACGCAAACATTGGGAGAAACGCAAATATGGGATAAACGCAAATATGTGAAAAACGCAAATATGGGCAAAACGCAAATATGGGAAAAACACAAATATGAGAAAAACGCAAATTATATGGGAATAACCTTAACATGGGAAAAAGGCATATATGGGAAAAACGCATATATAGGAAAAATGCATATATGTGAAAAACGCAAATATGCGAGAAACGCAAATATGGTAAAAACACAAATATGGAAGAAACGCATATAAGGGGAAAACGCAAATGTGGGAAAATCGCAAATATGTCAAAAACGCAAATATGGGAAAAACGGACATATTGGAACAACACAAATGTGGGAAAAACGCGAATGTGGGAAAAATGAAAATATGGGAAACATGCAAACATGGGAAAAACACAAATATGGGAAAAACACAAATATGGGAATAGAGCAAATATAGGAAAACCGCAAATATCGGAAGATCAGAAATATCGCAAAATCGCTATTATCGGAAAAAGGCAAATATGGGAAAAACGTAAGTATGGGATAAACGCAAATATGGGAAAAATGCAATTATGGCAGAATCGCAAATATGGGAGAAACATTAATATCAGAAAAACGCAAATATGGGAAAAACGCAAATATGCAAAAAACGCATAGATGGGAAAAACGCAAATATGGGAAAAACGCAAATATTGTAAAAACGCAAATATAGGTAATATGCAAATATGGAAAAAACGCAAATATGGGATAAACGCAAATATGGGAAGAACGCAAAAATGGGAAGACGCAAATATGGGAATAACAGAAATATGGGAAAGTGCAAGTTTGGGAGAAACTCAAATATGGGAGATGAGAAATTAGGGACACAACTTGACTAAAAGAAGGAATTGGTTAGTAGCATGGGTTTATGAGGGATGGAAAATCTCAAATATGCGAGAAGAGAATGTAGTGGCACACCTTGACTAGAAGAAGGCAACAGTTCATTAGATATGGGAAAAACGCAAATATCGGAAGAACGCAAATATAGGAAAAACGAAAATATTGAAAAAACCCAAATATGGGAAAAACACAAATAATGGAAAAACGCAAATGTGGGAAAAACAAAAATATGCGAAAAACGCAAATATGGGTAAGCTCAAATATGGGAAAAACGCAAAAAATTGGAAAAACGCAATTAAGAGAAAAACTCATGAGGTGAAAAACGCATATGTGTGAAAAACGCATATATAGAAAAAACGCAAACAGCGGAAAAACTCAAATATAGGAAAAACTCAAATATAGGAAAAACTCAAATATGGGATAAACGCCAATATGTGAAAAACGTAAATATGGAAGAAACCGCAAATATGGGAAAAAAGCCAATTTTGGAAAACGCAATTATGGGGAAATCGCATATAGGTGAAAAACGAATATGGGTGAAAGACGTATATATGGAAAAAACGCAAATATGGGAAAAACACAAATATGGGAAAAACTGAAATATGGGAAAAACGCAAATATGGGGAAAACGCAAATAAGGGAAAAACGCAAATATGGGAAAAGTGCAAATATGCGAAAACGCAAATATGGGGAAAAGGCAAAGGTAGTAGAAATGCAAATATGCGAAAAACGCAAATATGGGAAAACGCAAAAATGGGAAAAACGCAAATATTGGAGAAAAGGCAAATATAGGTAAATCGCAAATATGGGAAAAACTCAAATATGGGAAACACGCAAATATGGGAATAATGTAAATATGGGAAAAACGCAAATATGGAAAAAACGCAAATATGGAAGAAACGCAAATATGGGAAAACTCAATTATGGGACAAACTGAAATATAGGAAAAATGAAAATATGGGACAAACGCAAATATGAGAAAAACGCCAATATGGGAAGAAAGGAAATATGGGAAAACCGCAAATATGGGACAAATGAAAATATGGGATAAACGCAAATATGGCAAAAACCAAATTTGGGAAAAACGCAAATATGGGAAAACGCAAAGATGGGAAAAACGCAAATATGGGAAAGCTCAAATATGAGAAAAACGCAAATATGGGAAAAACGCAAATATTGGAACAACACAAGTGTGGGAAAAACGCGAAAGTGCGAAAAAAGAAAATATGGGAAACACACAGATATGGCATAAACGCAAATATGGGACAAACGCAAATATAGGAAAAACGCAAATGTAGGAAAATCGCAAAT
The DNA here is from genome assembly GCF_021461395.2 of Schistocerca americana. Lineage (NCBI taxonomy): Eukaryota > Metazoa > Arthropoda > Insecta > Orthoptera > Acrididae > Schistocerca > Schistocerca americana. Next base: position 103,142,972 of record NC_060129.1, on the reverse strand, counting down.
ATGGGAAAATCGCAAATATGGGAGAAACGCGATTATGGGAAAAACGCAAATATGGGAAAAAAGTAAATATGGGAAAAACGCAAATATGGCAAAACGAAAATATGGTTTAAACGCAAATATGGCAAAAACCAAATATGGGAAAAACGTAATTATGGGAAGGGCGCAAATTTGCGAAAAACGCAAATGTGTGAAAGCTCAAATCTGGGAAAATCGCAAATATGGAACAGACGCAAATATGGGCCAAACACAAATATGGGAAAAGGGAAAATAGGGGAAATGTCAAATATGGGAAAATTGCAAATACGGGAGAAATGCAAATATGGGAGAATCGCAAATATGGGAAAAATGCAAATATGGGAAAAACGCAAATATGGGAAAAACGAAAAATTTGGGAACAACACAAATATTGGAAAATCGCAAATATGGAAAGAACGTAAATATGGGAATAACACTAATATGGGAAAAACGCAGGTATGGGAGAAATGCAAATATGGGAAAAACGCAAACATGGGGAAAACGCAAATATTGTAAAACGCAATTAAGGGAAAAACGCAAATATGGGAAAAACGTAAATATGGGAAAACTCAAGTGTGGGAAAAACTCAAATATGGGAAAAACAAAAATAAGGGACAAACACAAATATAGGAAATCTGCAAATATGGGAAAAACGAAAAAATGGGAAAAACGCAAATATGGGAAAAACACATATAGGTGAAAAACGCATATATGGAAAAAACGCAAATATGGGATAAACGCAAATATGAGAAAAACGCAAAAATTGAAAGATGCAAATATGGGAAAAACACAAATATGGGAAAGTGCAAGGATGGGAAAAGTTCAAATATGGAAGATGAGAAATAAGGGACACAACTTGACTAAAAGAAGGAATTGGTTGGTAGCATGGGTTCATGAGTGATGGATAACAGTTGGGAGGATAGGTTCATGAGATATGGAAAAAACCCAAATATCGGAAAAACGCAAATATCGGAAGATCAGAAATATCGCAAAATCGCAAATATCGGAAAAACGCAAATATGGGAAAAACGCAAATATGAGAAATACGCAAATATACGAAAAATGCAAATATGGGAAAAACGCAAAGATGGGAAACGCAAATATGGGAAAAACGCAAATATTGGAAAGACGCAAATATAGGTAAAACGCAAATATGGGAAAACCGCAAATATGGGATAAACGCAAACATTGGGAGAAACGCAAATATGGGATAAACGCAAATATGGGAAAAACACAAATATGAGAAAAACGCAAATTATATGGGAATAACCTTAACATGGGAAAAAGGCATATTTGGGAAAAACGCATATATAGGAAAAATGCATATATGTGAAAAATGCTAATATGGGAAAAACGCAAATAAGGTAAAATGCAAATATAGAAGAAACGCATATATGGGAAAAACGCATATAAGGGGAAAACGCAAATGTGGGAAAATCGCAAATATGTCAAAAACGCAAATATGGGAAAAACGCACATATTGGAACAACACAAATGTGGGAAAAACGCGAATGTGGGAAAAGTGAAAATATAGGAGACACGCAAACATGGGAAAAACACAAATATGGAAAAACACAAATATGGGAAAAACACAAATATGGGAATAGCGCAAATATTGGAAAATCGCAAATATCGGAAGATCAGAAATATCGCAAAATCGCTATTATCGGAAAAAGGCAAATATGGGAAAAACGTAAGTATGGGATAAACGCAAATATGGGAAAATGCAATTATGGCAGAATCGCAAATATGGGACAAACATTAATATCAGAAAAACGCAAATATGGGAAAAACGCAAATATGCAAATAATGCAAAGATGGGAAAAATGCAAATATGGGAAAAACGCAAATATTGTAAAAACGCAAATATAGGTAATACGCAAATATGGGAAAAACGCGAATATGGGATAAACGCAAATATGGGAAGAACGCAAAAATGGGAAGATGCAAATATGGCAATAACAGAAATATGGCAAAGTGCAAGTATGGGAGAAACTCAAATATGGGAGATGAGAAATTAGGGACACAACTTGACTAAAAGCAGAAATTGGTTAGTATCATGGGTTCATGAGTAATGGAAAATCTCAAATATGGGAGAAGAGAATGTAGTGGCACACCTTGACTAGAAGAAGGCAACAGTTGATTAGATATGGGAAAAACGCAAATATCGGAAAAACGCAAATATAGGAAAAACAAAAATATTGGAAAAACGCAATTATGGGAAAAACACAAATAATGGAAAAACGCAAATATGGGAAAACGAAAATATGCGAAAAACGCAAATATGTATAAGCTCAAATATGGGAAAAATGCAATTAAGACAAAAAATCATATAGGTGAAAAACGCATATGGGTGAAAAACGCATATATAGAAAAAACGCAAACAGCAGAAAAACTCAAATATAGGAAAAACTCAAATATAGGAAAAACTCAAATATGGGATAAACGCCAATATGTGAAAAACGTAAATATGGAAGAAACCGCAAATATGGGAAAAAAACAAATTTTGGAAAACGCAAATATGGGGAAATCGCATATAGGTGAAAAACGAATATGGGTGAAAGACGTATGTGTGGAAAAAACGCAAATTTGGGAAAAACTCAAATATGGGAAAAACTCAAATATAGGAAAAACTCAAATATGGAAAAAACGTAAATATGGGAAAAACGCAAATGTGGGATAAACCCAAACATGGGATAAACGCTAATATGGGAAAAACGCAAAGATGTGGAAAACGCAAATATGAAAAAAACTGAAATATGGAAAAAACGCAAATATGGGAAAAACTCAAATATAGGAAAAACTCAAATAAGGGAAAAACGCAAATATGGGAAAAGCGCAAATATGCAAAACCGCAAATATGGGAAAAAGGCAAAGATAGGAGAAACACAAATATGCGAAAAACGCAAATATGGGAAAATGCAAAAATGGGAAAAACGCAAATATTAGAGAAAAGGCAAATATAGGTAAAACGCAAATATGGGAAAAACTCAAATATGGGAAACACGCAAATATGGGAATAATGTAAATATGGGAAAAACGCAAATATGGAAAAAACGCAAATATGGGAGAAACGCAAATATGGGAAAACTCAAATATGGGACAAACTGAAATATGGGAAAAATGAAAATATGGGACAAACGCAAATATGGGAAAAACGCCAATATGGGAAAAAAGGAAATATGGGAAACCGCAAATAAGGGGCAAATGAAAATATGGAATAAACGCAAATATGGCAAAAACCAAATTTGGGAAAAACGCAAATATGGGAAAACGCAAATATGGGAAAGCTCAAATATGGGAAAAACGCAAATATGGGAAAAACGCAAATATGGGAAAAACGCAAATATTGGAACAACACAAGTGTGGGAAAAACGCGAAAGTGCGAAAAAAGAAAATATGGGAAACACGCAGATATGGGATAAACGCAAATATGGGACAAACGCAAATATAGAAAAAACGCAAATATGGGAAAATCGCAAATATGGGAAAATCGCAAATATGGGAGAAACGCGAATATGGGAAAAATGCAAATATGGGAAAAAAGTAAATATGGGAAAAACGCAATTATGGCAAAACGAAAATATGGGTTAAACGCAAATATGGCAAAAACCAAATATGGGAAAAACGCAAATATGGGAAGGGCGCAAATATGCGAAAAACGCAAATGTGGGAAATCTCAAATCTGGGAAAATCGCAAATATGGAACAGATGCAAATATGGGACAAACACAAATATGGGAAAAGGGAAAATAGGGGAATTGTCAAATATGGGAAAATTGCAAATACGGGAAAAACGCAAATACGGGATAAACGCTAATATGGGATAAACGCAATATGGGAAAAGAGAAATTATGGGAAAAACGCAAATATGGAAAAAACGCAATTATGGGAAAAACGCATATAGGTGAAAAACGCATATGGGTGAGAAACGTATATATGGAAAAAACGCAAATAGGGGAAAAACTGAAATATGGGAAAAACTCAAATATAGGACAAATTCAAATATGGGAAAAACGTAAATATGGGAAAACCACAAATGTGGGATATACAAAATTATGGGATAAATGCAAATATGAAAAACACGTAAATATGGGAAAAACGCAAATGTGGGATAAACCCAAATATGAGATAAACGCTAATATGGGAAGAACGCAAATATGGGAAAAACGCAAATATGAAAAAAACTCAAATATTGGAAAAACGCAAATATGGGAAAAACGCAAATATGAAAAAACGCAAATATGGGATAAATGCAAACATGGGAAAAACGCAAATATTGGAAGTTGCAAATATGGGAAAAACACAAATATGGGAAAATGCAAGTATGGGAAAAGCTCAAATATGGGAGATGAGAAATAAGGGACACAACTTGACTAAACAAAGGAATTGGTTGGTAGCACGGGTTCATGAGTGATGGAAAATCTCAAATGAGGGAGAAGAGAATGAAGTGGCACATCTTGACTAGAAGAAGGTAACAGTTTTTAGGATAGGCTCATGAGATATAGGAAAAACGAAAATATGGGAGAAACGCAAATATAGGAAAAACGAAAATGTGGGAAAAACGCAAATATGGGAAAAACGCAAATAAGGGAAAAACGCAAATATGCGAAAAACGCAAATATGGGAAAAATGCAAATAGTGGAAAAAGGATAATATAGATAAAACGCAAATCTGGGAAAAACGCAGATATTTGAAACACACAAATATGGGAATAACGCAAATATGGGAAAAACGCTAATATGGAAAAAACGCAAATATGGGAGAAACGCAAATATGGGAAAAATGAAAATATGGGACAAACACAAATATCTGAAAAACGCAAATATGGGAAAAAAGGAAATATGGGAAAACGGCAAATATGGGAAAAATGAAAATATGGGATAAACACAAATATGGCAAAAACCAAATTCGGGAAAAACGCAGATATGGGAAAAACGCAAATATGGGAAAAATGCAAATATGGGAATTCTCAAATATGGGAAAAACGCATCTATGGGAAAAACGCAAATACGGGACAAACACAAATATGGGAAAAGCGCAAATTTGGGAAATTGTCAAATATGGGGATATTGCAAATATGGCCAGAATGCAAAAATGGGATAAACGCAAATATGGGATAAACGCAAATATGGGATGAACGAAAATATGGGAAAAACGCAAATATGGAAAAAACGCAATTATGGGAAAAACGCAAATATGAAAAAAACGCAAATATGGGAGAAACGCAAATATTGGAACAACACAACTGTGGGAAAAATCCGAATGTGCGAAAAAAGAAAATATGGGAAACACGCAAATATGGGATAAACGCAAATATGGGACAAACGCAAATTTAGGAAAAACGCAATTATGGGAAAATCGCAAATATGGGAAAATCGCAAATACGGGAAAAACGCAAATACGGGATATACGCAAATATGGGATAAACGCAATGTGGTAAAAACGAAAATATAAGAAAAACGCAATTATGGAAAAAACGCAAATATGGGAAAAACTCAAATATGGGAAAAAGTCAAATATAGGAAAAACTCAAATATGGGATAAACGTAAATATGGGAAAAACGGAAATGTGGGATAAACCCAAATATGAGATAAACGCTAATATGAGAAAAACGCAAAGATGGGAAAAACGCAAATATGAAAAAAACTCAAATATGGAAAAAACGCAAATATGGGGAAAACGCAAATATGAAAAAACGCAAATATGAAAAAAACGCGAAGATAGGATAAACGCAAATATGGGAAAAACGCAAAATCTGGAAGACACAAATATGGGAAAAACGCAAATATGGTAAAGTGCAAGTATGGGAAAAGCTCAAGTATGGGAGATGAGAAATAAGTGACACAACTTGACTAGAAGAAGGAATTGGTTGGTAGCATGGGTTCATGATTGATGGAAAATCTCAAATATGGGAGAAGAGAATGTAGTGGCACATCTTGACTAGAAGTAGGTAACAGTTGGTAGGATAGGTCCATGAGATATGGGAAAAGCGCAAATATCGGAAAAACGCAAATATAGGAATAACGAAAATATGGGAAAAACGTAAATATGGGAAAATCGCAAATAAGTGAAAAACGCATATATGGGAAAAGCGCAAATATGCGAAAACGCAAATATGGGAAAAAGGCAAAGATGGGATACATGCAAATATGCGAAAAATGCAAATATGGGAAAAACGAAAATATGGGAATACGGAAATATGGAAAATTCGCAAATATGGGAAGAACGCAAATATGGGATACACGCAAATATGGGAAAAACGCAAATATGGGAAAAACGCAAATATGGAAAAAATGCAAATATGGCAAATTGCAAAATATGGGAAAACGCAAATATGGGCTAATGCAAATATGGGATGAATGCAAATATTGGAAAAACGCAAATATGGGAAAAACGCAAATATGAGAAAAACGGAAATATGGGAAAAACGCAAATATGGGAATAACGCATATATGGGAAAAACGCAAATATGAGAAAAACGCATATAGGCGAAAACGCATATGGGTGGAAAACGCATGTATAGAAAAAACGCAAACAGGGGAAAAACTCAAATATGGGAAAAACTCAAATATAGGAAAACTCAAATATGGGAAAAACGTAAATATGTGAAAAACACAAATGAGGCATAAACCCAATTATGGAATAAACGCCAATATCGGAAAAACGCAAATATGGAAAAAAAATGCAAATATGGGATAAACGCAAATATGGGAAAAACGCAAATATGGGGAAATCGCACATAGGTGAAAAACACATATGGGTGAAAAACGTATACATGGAACAAACGCAAATATGGGAAAAACTCAAATATAGGGAAAACCCAAATATAGGATAAACTCAAATATGGGAAAAACGTAAATATGAAAAAAAAGCAAATGTGGGTTAAACCCAAACATGGGATAGAAGCTAATATGGGAAAAACGCAAAGATGGGGAAAACGCAAATATGATAAAAATTCAAATGCGGAAAAAACACAAATATGGGAAAAACACAAATATGCGAAACACGCAGATATGAAAAACGCAAATATGGGAAAAACGCTGATATGGGAGAAACCCAAATATGGGGAAAACAAATTATGGGAAAGTCGCAAATGTGCTGAAAACCAAATATGGGAAAACGCAAATACGGGAAAAACACAAATATGGGAAACACACAAATATGGGAAAATCGCAAATAAGGGGACAACACAAATATGGGAAAAACGCAAATGTGGGACAAACGCAAATATGGGAAAACTCAAGTGTAGGAAAAACTCGAATATAGGAAAAACGCAAATATGGGAAAATCGAAAATATGGGAAAATTGCAAATATGGGAGAAATGCATATATGGGAAAACTCAAATATGGGACAAGCTGAAATATGAGAAAAACGAAAATATGGGACAAACACAAATATGGGAAAAACACAAATGTGGGATAAACCCAAATATGGGATAAATGCAATATGGGAAAAACGAAAATATGGGAAAATCGCAAAAATGGAAAAAACACAATTATGAGAAAAACGCAAATATGGGAAAAACAAAAACATGGGACAATTCCAAACATGGGACAACCAGAAATATGGGAAAAACGCAAATATGGGAAAAACGCAAATATGAGAAAAACGCAAATATGAAAAAACGCAAATATGGAAAAACCGCAAATATGGGAAAAAGGCAAATATGGGAAAAACGCAAAAATTGGAAGATGCAAAAATGGGAAAAACACAAATATGGGAAATTGCAAATATGGGAAAACACAAATATGGGAGATGAGAAAAAAGGTACACAACATGACTAAAAGAAGGAATTGCTTGGTAGCATGGGTTCATGAGTGATGAAAATTCCCAAATATGGGCGAAGAGAATGTAGTGGCACATCTTGACTAGAAGAAGGTAACAGTTGGTAGGCTAGGTTCATGAGATATGGGAAAAACGCAAATATAGGAAAAACGCAAGTAAAGGGAAAACGAAAATATGGGAAAAACGCAAATATGGGAAAAACACAAATAAGGGAAAAACGCAAATATGGGAAAAGCGCAAATATGCGAAAAACGCAAATATGGCAAAAAGGCAGAAATGAGAGAAATGCAAATATGCGAAAAACGCAAACATGGGAAAAACGCAAATATGGAAAAAACTCAAATATTGGAAAAAGGCAAATATAGGTAAAACGCAGATATGGGAAAAACGCAAATATGGGAAACACACAAATATGGGGATTACACAAATAAAGGAAAAACGCAAATATGGAAAAAACCCAAATATGGGAGAAACGCAAATAGGGAAAACTCAAATATGGGACAAACTGAAATATGGGAAAAATGAAAATATGGGACAAACGCAAATATGGGATAAACGCAAATATGGGAAAAAGGAAATATGGGAAAACCGCAAATATGGGAGAAATGAAAATATGGGATAAACGCATATATGGCAAAAAAATATTTGAGAACAACGCAAATATGGGAAAAACGTAAAGATGGGAAAAACGCAAATATGGGAAAGCTCAAATATGGGATTTACGCAAAAATGGGAAAATCCCAAATATGGGACAAACACAAATATGGGAAAAGCGCAAATATGGGAAAATGTCAAATATGGGAAAATTGCAAATATGGTCAGAATGCAAAAGTGGGATAAACGCAAATATGGGGTAAATGCAAATATGGGAAAAACGCAAATATGGGAAAGACGCAATTATGGGAAGAACGCAAATATGAGAAAAACGCAAACATGGGGAAAACGCAAATATTGGAACAACACAAGTGTGGGGAAAACGTGAATGAGCGAAAAAAGAAAATATGGGAAACACGCAAGAATGGGATAAACGCAAATATGGCACAAACGCAAATATGGGAACAATGCAAACATGGGAAAAACGCAAATATGGGAAAAAAACACATATAGGTGAAAAACGCATATAGGTGAGAAACGCATATATGGAAAAAACGCAAATAGGAGAAAAACTGAAATATGGGAAGAACACAAATATAGGACGAAGTAAAATATGGGAAAAACGTAAATATGGGAAAAACGCAAATGTGGGCTAAACCCAAATATGGGATAAATGCAAATATGGAAAAACGGAAATATGGAAAAAACGCAAATATGGGAAAAATGCAAAGATGGGAAAAACGCAAATATCGGATAAATGTACATAGGTGAAAAACGCATATGGGTGAAAAACGCATATATGAAAAAACGCAAATGTGGGAAAAACTCATATATGGGAAAAACTCAAATATAGGAAAAATGGAAATGTCAGAAAAACGTAAATATGGGAAAAACGCAAATGTGGGATAAACCCAAATATGAGATAAACGCTAATATGGGAAAAACGCAAAGATGGGAAAAACGCAAATATGAAAAAAACTCAAATATGGGAAAAACGCAAATATGGGAAAACGCAAATACGACATAATGCAAATATGGGAAAAACGAAAATCTGGGAGAAACGCGAATATGGGAAAACTTAAATATGGGACAAACTGAAATATGAGAAAAACGAAAATATGGGACAAACGCAAATATGGGGAAAACGCAAAAATTGGAAAGAAGCAAATATGGGATAAACGCAAATATGGCAAAAACCAAATATGGGAAAAACGCAAATATGGGAAAAACGCAAATATGGGAAAAACGCAAATGTGGGAAAGCTCAAATCTGGGAAAAACGCAAATATGGGACAAACACAAATATGGGACAAACACAATTATTTGAAAAGCACAAATTTGGGAAATGTCAAATATGGGAAAATTGCAAATATGGGAAAAACGCAAATATGGGATAAAAACAAATATGGGATAAACGCAAATATGGGAAAACAAAAATATGGGAAAAACGCAAATATGGGATAAACGCAAATATGGGAAAAACACAAATATGCCAAAAACGCAAAGATGGGAAAAACGCTAATGTGGGAAAAACGCAAATATTTGAAAAACGCAAATATAGGTAATACGCAAATATGGAAAAAACAGAAATATGGAATAAACGCAAATATGGGAAGAACGCAAAAATGGGAAGACACAAATATGGGAAAACACAAATATGGGAAAGTGCAAGTATGGGAAAAGCTCAAATATGGGAGTTGAGAAATTAGGGATACAACTTGACTAAAACCAGGAATTCGTTAATAGCATGGGTTCATGAGTAATGGAAAATCTCAAATATGGGAGAAGAGAATGTAGTGGCACACCTTGACTAGAAGAAAGTAAAAGTTCATTAGTTATGGGATAAACGAAAATATCGGAAAAACGCAAATATATAAAAAACGAAAATATGGGAAAAACGCAAATATGGGATAAACGCAAATAAGGGAAAAACGCAAATATGGGAAAAACGCAAATATGCGAAAAACACAAACATAGGAAACCTCAAATATGGGAATAACGCAAATATGGGACAAACGCAAATATGGGACAAACACAAGTATGGGAAAGCGCAAATGTGGGAAAATGTCAAATATGGGAAAATTGAAAATATGGGAAGAATGCAAATATGGGATAAACGCAAATATGGGATAAACGCAAATATGGGATAAACAGAAATATGGGAAATTACCAAAATATGGGAAAACCGCAAATATGGAAAAATTGCAAATATGGCAAATCCCAAAATATGGGAAAAACGCAAAAATGGGCTAAACGCAAAAATGGAATGAATGCAAATATGGGAAAAGCGCAAATATCGGAAAAACGCAAATATGGGAAAGCTCAAATATGGGAAAAACGCAATTATGGGAAAAACGCAAATATGGGACAAACACAAATATGGGAAAAGCGCAAATATGGAAAAATTTCAAATATGGTTAAATTGCAAATATTGTCAGATTGCAAATATGGGTTAAACGCAAATATGGGATAAATGCAAATATGGGAAAAACGAAAATATGGGAAAAACTCAACTATGGAAAAAACGCAATTATGGGAAAAACGCAAATATGAATAAATGCAAATATGAGAAAAACGCAAATATTGGAACAACACAAATGTGGGAAAAAACGAATGTGCGAAAAAAGAAAATATGGGAAACACGAAAATATGGGATAAATGCAAATATGGGAAAAACGCAAATCTGGGAGAAACGCAAATATGGGAAAACTCAAATAGGGGACAAAGTGAAATATGAGAAAATCGAAAATATGGGACTAAAGCAAATATATGAAAAACGCAAATGTGGGAAAAAAGCAAATATGGGAAAAACGCAAATATGGTAAAATCCAAAATATGGGATAAACGCAAATATGGCAAAAACCAAATATGGGAAAAACGCTAATATGGGAAAAACGCAAACATGGGAAAAACGCAAATGTGGGAAAGCTCAAATCTGGGAAAAACGCAAATATGGGACAAACACAAATATGGGACAAACACATATATTTGAAAAACGCAAATATGGGAAATGTCAAACATGGGAAAAATGCAAATACGGGAAAAACGCAAATATCGGATAAAAGCAAATATGGGATAAACGCAAATATTGGAAAACAAAAATATGGGAAAAACGCAAATATGGAAAAACGTAATTATGGGAAAAACGCAAATATCAGATAAACGCCAATATGGGAAAAACGCAAATATTGGATCAGCACAAATTTGGAAAAAACGCGAATGTGGGAAAAAAGGAAAAAGATAAATGCAAATATGGGAAAAACGCAAATCTGGGAGAAACGCAAATATGGGAAAACTCAAATATGGGACAAAGTGAAATATGAGAAAATCGAAAATATGGGACTAAAGCAAATATATGAAAAACGCAAATGTGGGAAAAAAGCAAATATGGGAAAAACGCAAATATGGTAAAATCCAAAATATGGGATAAACGCAAATATGGCAAAAACCAAATATGGGAAAAACGCTAATATGGGAAAAACGCAAACATGGGAAAAACGCAAATGTGGGAAAGCTCAAATCTGGGAAAAACGCAAATATGGGACAAACACAAATATGGGACAAACACATATATTTGAAAAACGCAAATATGGGAAATGTCAAACATGGGAAAAATGCAAATACGGGAAAAACGCAAATATCGGATAAAAGCAAATATGGGATAAACGCAAATATTGGAAAACAAAAATATGGGAAAAACGCAAATATGGAAAAACGTAATTATGGGAAAAACGCAAATATCAGATAAACGCCAATATGGGAAAAACGCAAATATTGGATCAGCACAAATTTGGAAAAAACGCGAATGTGGGAAAAAAGAAAATATGCGAAACACGCAAATATGAGATAAATGCAGATATGGGACAAACGCAAATATAGGAAAAACGCATATGTGGGAAAATCGCAAATATGGGGAAAACGCAAATATGGGAAAAATCAAGTATGGGAAATACTCAACTATGGGAAAAAGAAAAATGAGGGACAAACGCAAATATGGCACAACCACAAATATGGGAAAAAAACGTATAGGTGAAAAACGCATATAGGTGAAAAACGCATATATGGAAAAACGGAAATATGGGAAAAACGCAAATATGGGAAAAACGCAAATAAGGGAAACATGCAAATATGGGAAAAACGGAAATATGCGAAAACGCAAAGATGGGAAAAACGCTAATATGGTAAAAACGCAAATATTGGAAAAACGCAATTATAGGTAATACGCAAATATGGGAAAAACGGAAATATGGGATAAACGCAAATATGGGAAGAACGCAAAAATGGGAAGACACAAATATGGGAAAAACACAAATATGGGAAAGTGCAAGTATGGGAAGAGCTCAAATATGGGAGATGAGAAATTAGGGGTACAAATTGACTAAAACAACTAATTGGTTAATAGCATGGGTTCATGAGTGATGGAAAATCTCAAATATGGGACAAGAGAATGTAGTGGCACACCTTGACTAGAAGAAGGTAACAGTTCAATAGAAATGGGATAAACGCAAATATCGGAAAAACGCCAATATAGGAAAAACGAAAATATGGCAAAAACGCAAATATGGGAAAAACGCAAATAAGGGAAAAACGCAAATATGGGAAAAATGCAAATATGTGGAAAACGCAAATATGGGAAACCTCAAATATGGGAAAAACGCAAATATGGGAAAACGCAAATATGGGACAAACACGAGTATGGAAAAGCGCAAATGTGGGAAAATGTCAAATATGGGAAAATTGAAAATATGGGAAGAAGGCAAATAAGAGATAAACGCAAATATGGGATAAACGCAAATATGGGAAAAACTCAAATATGGGAAAAACTCAAATATAGGAAAAACTCAAATATGGGAAAATCCTAATATGGGAAAAACGAAAATGTGGGATAAACCCAATTATGGGATAAACGCCAATATCGGAAAAACGTAAATATGGAAAAAAACGCACATATGGGATAAACGCAAATATGGGAAAAACGCAAATATGGGGAAATCGCATATAGGTGAAAAACGCATATGGCTGAAAAACGTATACATGGAAGAAACGCAAATATGGGAAAAACGCAAGTATGGGAAAAACTCAAAATAGGAAAAACTCAAATATGGGAAAACGTAAATATGGGAAAAACGCTAATGTGGCATAAACCCAAATATGGGTTAAGTGCAAATATGGGAAAAACGGAAATATGGAATAAACGCATTTAGGTTAAAAACGATATGGGTGAAAAACCCACATATGGAAAAAACGCAAATAGGGGAAAAATTCAAATATGGGAAAAACTCAAATATAGGACAAACTCAAATATGGGAGAAAGATAAATATGTGAACAACGCAAATGTGGGATAAACCCAAACATGGGATAAACGCAAATATGGGAAAAACTCAAATATGGGAAAAACTCAAATATATGAAAAACTCAAATATGGGAAAAACATAAATATTGGAAAAACGCAAATGTGGGATAAAACCAAATATGAGATAAACGCTAAAATGGGAAAAACGCAAAGATGGGAAAAACGCAAATATGAAAGGAACTCAAATATGGGAAAAACGCAAATAGGGGAAAAACTCAAATATGGGAAAAACATAATACGGGACGGACGCGAAAAGGGCGAAAACGAAACATGGGAAAAAAGCAAATATGGGAAAAAAATATAGGAAACACACAAATATGGGAAAAACGCAAATATGGGACAAAGGCATATAGGTGATAAAGGCATATGGGAGAAAACGCAAATATGGGAAAAACACAAATATGGGAAAAACACATATAGGTGAAAAACGCATATAGGTGAATAACGCGTGTATGGAAAAAACGCAAATATGGGAAAAACGCAAATTATATGGTAAAAACGTAAATATGGGAAAAGGCATATACGGGAATAACGCATATACATGAAAAACGCATATATGTGAAAACGCAAATATGGAACAACGCAAATATGGGAAACACGCAAATATGGAAAAAACGCATATATGGGAAAACGCATATATGTGTAAAAAGCAAAATTGGGAATAACGCAAATATGGGAAAAACGCAAATATGTGAAAACGCAATTATGGGAGAAACGCAAACATGAGAAAAACGCAAACATGGGAAAAACGCAAATATTGGAACAACACAAGTGTGGGAAAATCGCGAATGTGGGAAAAAAGAGAATATGGGAAGAACGCAAATATGGGACAAATGCAAACACGGGACAAACGCAAATGTAGGAAAAACGCAAATATGGGAAAATCGCAAATATGGGAATACCGCAAATATGGGAGAAACACAAATATGGGAAAACCCAAATATGGGACAAACTGAAATATGAGAAAAACGAAAATATGGGACAAACGCAAATATGGGAAAAACGCAAATATGGGAAGAAAGCAAAAATGTGAAAAACGCAAACATGGGAAAAACGAAAATATGGGAAAACTCAAGTGTGGGAAAGACTCAAATATGGGAAAAAGAAAAATAAGGGACAAACGCAAATATGGGAACACCGAAAGTATGGGAATAACTCGTATAGGTGAAAAATGCATATAGGTGAAAAACGCATATATGGAAAAAATGCAAATATGGGAAAAACGCAAATATGGGATAAACACAAAAATGGGAAAAACGCAAATATGGGAAGACGCAAATATGGGATAAACTCAAAAATGGGATAAACGCAAATATGGGACAAACGCAAATATAGGAAAATTGGTAATATGGGACAATCGCAAATATGGGTAAAACGCAAATATGGGAAAAACGCAAATACAGGAAAAACGCAAATGTGGGAACGACACAAAAATGGGAAAAACCCAAATATCGGAAAAACGCAAATATGGGATAAACGCAAATATTGGGAGAAACGCAAATATGGGATAAATGCAAATATGGGAAATCAAAATAGGGGAAAAAAATGTGAAAAACAAAATATGGGAAAAACGCGAAAAAGGCAAAAACCAAATATGGAAAAAAAGCAAATATGGGAAAAAATATAGGAAACACACAAATATGGGAAAAACGCTAATATGGGGCAAAGGCATATAGGTGAAGCATATGGGTGAAAAACGCATATATGGAAAAAACGCAAATATGGGAAAAACTCAAATATGGGAAAATCTCAAATATAGGAAAAACTCAAATATGGGAAAATCCTAATAAGGGAAAAACGCAAATCTGGGATAAACCCAAATATGGGAACAATGCAAATATGGGAAAAACGCAAGGATGGGAAAAACATAAACATGAAAAAAACGCAAATATGGGAAAAACCCAAATATGGGAAAACTCAAGTGTGGGGAAAACTCAAATATGGGAAAAACAAAAATAAGGGACAAACGAAAATATGGGACAACTGCAAATATGTAATAAAACGCAAATATGGAAAAACACATATGGGTGGAAAACGCATATAGGTGAAAAATGCGTATATGGGAAAAACGCAAATATGGGAAAAACGTAAATATGGGATAAACGCAAATATGGCAAAAACGCAAAAATGCGAAGACGCAAATATGGGAAAAACACCAATATGGGAAAGAACAAGTACGGGAAAAACTCAAATGTGGGAGATGAGAAATAAGGGACACAACTTGACTAAAGGAAGGAATTGGTTGGTAGCATTGGTTCATGGGTGATGGATAATCTCAAGTATGGGAGAAGAGAATGTAGTGACACACCTTGACTAGAAGAAGGTAACAGTTGGTAGGATAGGTTCATGACATATGGGAAAAACGCAAATATCGGACGAACGCAAATATAGGAAAAACGCAAATATGGGAAAAACGCAAATATGGGAAAAACGCAAATATGGGAAAAACGCAAATATGCGAAAAACGCAAATATGGGACAAAGGCAAAGATGGGAAAAACGCAAATATGCGAAAAACGCATATATGGAAAAACGCAAATATGGGAGAAACGCAAATATGGGATACATGCAAAAATCGGAAAAACGCAAATATGGGAAGACGCAAATGTGGGAAAAACACAAATATGGGAAAGTGCAAGTATGGGAAAAACTCAAATATGGGAGATGAGAAATAAGGGACACAACTTGACTAAAAGAAGGAATTGGTTGGTAGCATTGGTTCATGGGTGATGGATAATCTCAAGTATGGGAGAAGAGATTGTAGTGGCACACCTTGACTAGAAGAAGGTAACAGTTGGTAGGATAGGTTCATGAGATATGGGAAAAACGCAAATATCGGAAAAACGCAAATATGGGATAAACGCAAATATTGGGAGAAACGCAAATATGGGATAAACGCAAATATGGGAAAAACGCAAATAGAGGAAAAACCCAAATATGGGAAAAACAAAAAATGGGAAAAACGCGAAAAAGGCCAAAACCAAATAAGGGAAAAAAGCAAATATGGGGAAAAAAATAGGAAAAACGCAAATATGGGACAAAAGCATATAGGTGAAAAACGCAAATATGGAAACAACGCAAATATGGGAAACACGGAAATGTGGAGAAAACGCACTTATGGGAAAAACGCAAATATGGGAAAAACTCAAATATGGGATAAACGCAAATATGGGAAAAACACAAAAATGGGCAAAACGCAAATATGGGAAAAACGCAAATATGGGAAAAACGCAAATATGGGAACAACACAAATATGGGAAACACGCAAACATGGAAAAAACGCATATATGGGAAAAACGCAAATATGGGAAAAACTCAAATATGAAAAAGCTCAAATATAGGAAAAACTCAAATATGGGAAAATCCTAATACGGGAAAAACGCAAATGTGGGATAAACCCAATGTGGGATAAACACAAATATGGGAAAAACGCAAGTATTGGAAAAACATAAACATGAAAAAGACGCAAATATGGGAGAAACGCATATATGGGCAAAGTGCAAATATGGGAAAAACGCAAATGTTGGAAAAACGCAAGTATGGGAAAAACGCAAATATGGGTAAAATGCAAATATGGGAAAACTCAAGTGTGGGGAAAACTCAAATATGGGAAAAACAAAAGTAAGGGAGAAACACAAATATGGGACAACCGCAAATAAGGGGTAAAACGCAAATATGGGAAAAACGCAAATATGGGAAAAACCCAAGTATGGGATAAACACAAAAATGGGAAAAACGCAAAAATGCGAAAACGCTAATATGGGAAAAACACCAATATCGGAAAGTGGAAGTATGGGAAAACTCAAATGTGGGAGATGAGAAATAAGGGACACAACTTGACTAAAAAGAAGGTCATGGTTGGAAGTATGGGTTCATGAGTGATGGAAAATCTCAAATATGGGAGAAGAGAATGTAGTGGCACACCTTGACTAGAAGAAGGTAACAGTTGGTAGGATAGGTTAATGAGATATGGGAAAAAAGCAAAAATCGGAAAAACGCAAATATAGGAAAAATGAAAATATGGGAAAAACGCGAATCTGGGAAAAATGCAAATAAGGGAAAACCGTAAATATGGGAAAAACGCAAATATGTGAAAAACGCAAATATGGGAAAAAGGCAAAGATGGGAAAAACGCAAATATGCGAAAAACGCAAATGTGGGAAATACGCAAATATGCAAAAAACGCAAATATGGGAAAAACGCAAAGATGGGGAAAACGCAAATATGGGAAAAACGCAAATATTGAAAAAATGCAAATATATGTAAAACGCAAAAATGGGATAAACGAAAATATTTTGAGAAATGCAAATATGGGATAGACGCAAATATGGGAAAAAAGCAATTATGGGCAAAATGCAAATATGGGAAAAACGCAAATATGGGAAAAACGCAAATTATATGTGATGAAACGTCCCCTTAGAAAAATTTATACAAGACCGTGCTTAACCTGACACACAATATTTTGTTAGCGCAACGCAATCTGACTTTCAAAATTCCCTACAAAGAATGGCCCTGACTAACATTAAACTATACCTTTCACAAATCACTTACCTCACAAAAATCTTCGCTGCTCAAGCTACTGCAATGCAGCGAGCGCCACTACTGCCAGCTAAATAAAAGATTCAAACTATGGAAGGCACTAACTACTGATAGGGATAGTTAGCAAATGAAAGATATTAATAGAGAACAAACAATGTATTTACCTTGATATCATCATATATAAATATAGCAGTTCATGACAAATTTCAAAACTCCGCCATCTCTCTCCCCACATCCACCACTGCTGGTGGCTCACCTCCAACTGCGCAACGCTACGCGCTGTTCACATCCAGCTGCCGCTGCCCAACACTACAATGTCAGACAAAAATGCAAACTAGCCACAGATTGCACACAGCACAGCCAGTGATTTTCATATTGAGCGCTACGTAACATTGCCAATAAGAAAACATAAACAGCCTACTTACATAGAGAAAACATAAACAGCCTACTTACATAGAGAAAACATAGACAGCCTACTTACATAGCCCCCATGCTCCCCACAAAAAATTTTACAAATTTTTTTTGGGCAGTGGCCAATAATGATTTGATAAAATTTTTCATAATTACAATAACAAAGAAATCAAATGCACACACTTATTGATATTATGTTGGTCAAAAGCTCAAATTTTCTCACAGTCTATAAAGACAGTCCTGATCATTCATCACAGTGAAACTGCCGTTTCTTTTCTCAAAGTCTGAGCAGTAAAAGACAATGCACACGGAAGTAGTGGATTTCCATGCCATCTTGAAGAAGTAGTGTTGTCCTTCCAACGAAAAGACAGTGCTGATTCTTGACATGCTGACAGGTAATGGGCCACAATGGAGCAAACCCACAGCAGAGTCATTCGAAGTTTTGAAGAATATTGGTAGGTAGGTCATCACAGAGCAGACCCACTGGAGTCCTGGTAGAGATTGTGGTATTGGTGGGCCATCAAAGATGCAGACCCACTGTAGTCCTTGTAGAGATGGCCAGCAGCCATCTGTTGCGATCTGTTGCGACTGTGCAGGTGCACAATCACCATCGAAGAGTCTTGCGAATAATATAGCAAGTCCATAACCACCACTTGTGCATTCACAAAGTTTTTGGAATTGTCCTTAGAACCAGCAATGCTGTTATCCAGTCCCTTGCTGAATTAGTAACACACATGCAAACACTAACATTCCCAACTTCTCACATATTGTCCATATACTATGACCAACAGAAACGTGTGCAGTGAAATGTAACTAACAAGTTAATAATATCATGAACTGGTGACAATTACAATTTTATAACATAAGAATACAATTACAAAGGTACAAAATACATCATTAAAGAACATAGCAATATAGATAACAATAGCAGTAACACAGGCTTTACAAAGGAATGGAAATAAACATATACATCAGTGTTACAGGAATTATGAGATAAGTAGATACATAAAAGATCAGAATAACTTCTGGAACATCAACTTTACACATGAGCATTAAAACAAAACAGAATAAATAATGTCTAAGCATATTTACAAGGTAAATAACATATTATTAATGCCAATTATATTTGAGGATAACAGTATTCCTCATCATAGTGAATGTGGCTTAGTATTAGAAGAAGAAAAAATCCTATGAAACTACACAGAGACAGGAAGAAAACAAATACACAAGGTTACACAAACATATAGTGGGATAACACCAATAGGAAAGGACAGGGTTCGTTTTCAGTGTAACATTTGGTACTGCAGTCCAATCCAAAACTTCATATATCTTTCCTCTTATTTCATCCTTTGTTTCCACCAAAAAAATTCTATCTAAGCATACTTTCTGTATTTATATGTTCACACATTTCGTACCTCAACATTTATTTCCAAGAAAACCCTACCTAAACCTGTTTTCTGTACTTTTTTTCGTATAACTTCTCAATGCATTTCTTCCAATTCATCGCAACTCATTCTCTTAGAGGCTACCCCCTCTTAAGCTGACTTAAATCTACTGAGCTCAGATGCTAAACTAAGGGACGAGGCAATGCAGCAGCACAAAATAAGTAACTCAAACAGCAATGACCAAAAAAATGGAAAATTGCAAAGCAAGCTACAGTAAATCTAAATTACCAAGCAATGCAACATTACAACTAATATGAGCCAATGTGCAGCAACAAGAAAAATAAATGAGTAGTAAAACTGGCTTAGCAGAGTAACACAAAGTCAAATTCAGTAACACTATGCCTGGCAAACAGCAGTAACTTATACCTAAACATGACATAGCTCAAAGCAGAAAAAATATTACAGTAAAAACAACAATGCAGATAAGGGAAATATATATTCACATCTTAATGTCTATGTAATTAAAGTGGTGCACCACAACAACTTATTGTAAAAAAAATATTACCATGTACTTGAAAAGAAAATTATGTGTCCAGTTACTGTTACTGGTCCCTTCTTATTGTTCTTTCCTTTCCAAGTGCTCCTTTTTTTAAAGAATGTGGATTACAAAATTATCATTTAATAGATCTGTTGACAGAAAGTGTTCACATTAGCAAATGCATCGAAGTTTATTTTATAAAACTAATGCTGTAACACAGCTGGAAAACAGGTATCAAATGAAATAAGCAATTACGCAAACCAAAGCATAAAAATATCATTCAATAGTCATGTGACATTTCATAAGTTAGTAGAAATTCTCTCAACTCTCGTAGAAAAACGCTTGTCGTAATCAGGTGTGCAGATATGAGATAAACGCTAATATGGGAAAAACGCAAAGATGGGAAAAACGCAAATATGAAAAAAACTCAAATATGGGAAAAACGCAAATATGGGAAAACGCAAATATGACATAATGCAAATATGGGAAAAACGAAAATCTGGGAGAAACGCAAATATGGGAAAACTTAAATATGGGACAAACTGAAATATGAGAAAAACGAAAATATGGGACAAACGCAAATATGGGGAAAACGCAAATATTGGAAAGAAGCAAATATGGGATAAACGCAAATATGGCAAAAACCAAATATGGGAAAAACGCAAATATGGGAAAAACGCAAATATGGGAGAAACGCAAATGTGGGAAAGCTCAAATCTGGGAAAAACGCAAATATGGGACAAACACAAATATGGGAGTTGAGAAATTAGGGATACAACTTGACTAAAACAAGGAATTCGTTAATAGCATGGGTTCATGAGTAATGGAAAATCTCAAATATGGGAGAAGAGAATGTAGTGGCACACCTTGACTAGAAGAAAGTAACAGTTCATTAGTTATGGGATAAACGAAAATATCGGAAAAACGCAAATATATAAAAAACGAAAATATGGGAAAAACCCAAATATGGGATAAACGCAAATAAGGGAAAAACGCAAATATGGGAAAATCGCAAATATGCGAAAAACACAAATATAGGAAACATCAAATATGGGAATAACGCAAATATGGGACAAACGCAAATATGGGACAAACACAAGTATGGGAAAGCGCAAATGTGGGAAAATGTCAAATATGGGAAAATTGAAAATATGGGAAGAACGCAAATATGGGATAAACGCAAATATGGGATAAACGCAAATATGGGATAAACAGAAATATGGGAAATTACCAAAATATGGGAAAACCGCAAATATGGAAAAATTGCAAAAATGGCAAATCCCAAAATATGGGAAAAACGCAAAAATGGGCTAAACGCAAAAATGGAATGAATGCAAATATGGAAAAAGCGCAAATATCGGAAAAACGCAAATATGGGAAAGCTCAAATATGGGAAAAACGCAATTATGGGAAAAACGCAAATATGGGACAAACACAAATATGGGAAAAGCGCAAATATGGAAAAATTTCAAATATGGTTAAATTGCAAATATTGTCAGATTGCAAATATGGGTTAAACGCAAATATGGGATAAATGCAAATATGGGAAAAACGAAAATATGGGAAAAACGCAACTATGGAAAAAACACATTATGGGAAAAACGCAAATATGAATAAACGCAAATATGAGAAAAACGCAAATATTGGAACAACACAAATGTGGGAAAAACGCGAATGTGCGAAAAAAGAAAATATGGGAAACACGCAAATATGGGATAAATGCAAATATGGGAAAGACGCAAATCTGGGAGAAACGCAAATATGGGAAAACTCAAATATGGGACAAAGTGAAATATGAGAAAATCGAAAATATGGGACTAAAGCAAATATATGAAAAACGCAAATGTGGGGAAAAAAGCAAATATGGGAAAAACGCAAATATGGTAAAATCGAAAATATGGGATAAACGCAAATATGGCAAAAACCAAATATGGGAAAAACGCTAATATGGGAAAAACGTAAACATGGGAAAAACGCAAATGTGGGAAAGCTCAAATCTGGGAAAAACGCAAATATGGGACAAACACAAATATGGGACAAACACATATATTTGAAAAGCGCAAATATAGGAAATGTCAAACATGGGAAAATTGCAAATACGGGAAAAACGCAAATATGGGATAAAAGCAAATATGGGATAAACGCAAATATTGGAAAACAAAAATATGGGAAAAACGCAAATATGGAAAAACGTAATTATGGGAAAAACGCAAATATCAGATAAACGCCAATATAGGAAAAACGCAAATATTGGATCAGCACAAATTTGGAAAAATATTTCTCGTCATTTCATTAGGCATTTCAGTAAATATCATAAATTACGAGCTCCACAGTATGCTTTCAACAAGGAAATGTCAATAGCGAGGACGATGGCATCCCCTTTCTTTTATTCTACCTGTGCTTCTGATGATGCACT
The DNA here is from genome assembly GCF_021461395.2 of Schistocerca americana. Taxonomy (NCBI): domain Eukaryota; kingdom Metazoa; phylum Arthropoda; class Insecta; order Orthoptera; family Acrididae; genus Schistocerca; species Schistocerca americana. Next base: position 103,119,933 of record NC_060129.1, on the reverse strand, counting down.
CACTAATGACTTGTTCTCCCGGCGTCTGACACAGCTGTGTGCCCACGACGCATTACGTGCAGGTGGTCACTTAACTTTCTTACGGAAATATTTACGACAGCAGTTTCTGCTACTGTGACAGTCTCATATACAAAATTTCACGGGTCGAGAATTTGCGTTGCAAATGTGTAGAAACAAAACCCTATAAATATAAGTGTCCAAATAAAATATTCGTCAGCATTGTGATACAGTTACGCATTTACGCACATTTCATAACTCTTAAAGTACGCTTCTTGGTTTCCAACATACTTCTTATTCCTCATATACGGTAGCATCATCTTATTGATCGTAAACATATCTCAACAGCATAGTACACATCGTCGTCGTAATAATATCATAACATCTCAGTCAATTCTCAAAATCGTCGTAGCTTCCTCCAATAATTTCAAAACCTAAAAAAAATTCTCTGCTCATTTCAATAGTGTCATCTACCTCAAACGTACTTTAAAATCATGCTCCCTTACCAAATATATCATTCAAAGCTCTCATAGTATCACAATGGTTCCGAAAAAATATGGGCATTTCACAAAGTACAGACAAAATACAATTTCATAAGTGTGAAGTTATCCAACTGTGTAATTGTGTAAACATCTGTCACTGATGTAATAAAAAAAGTTTATCTCTCAGTTACATGATCAGATAGCTGTGTAATTTGTGTGTTAGAGAAATATGGTACCGATGTGTAAAGTTGTATAAGCAAATACCATATTAGCTAGAGTTCCTTGTGGTTGCCACACACATGGTACACAAAGTAGGCGTGTACCCCATGAGGATTAATGTAATTATACCCTCAGGTGTTACAGATTACAGCAATGGAATGAAATGTATCACGGAAAACTTTCTTTGTAATTCAAAAATCTTTAAAAATAAATGTTTTAAGTACAAAATTAATCACTCAAATACGTGTACTGTAGCGCTAAATGTGCGTCTTGTTGCAACATAATCTGTGTGGAAGTGTCGTAGTTATCGTCCTCCGAAAGCTAAGTTCTGCAGAAGTCAATGTACTTACCTCATAATACACAAAAGTGAAATGCTTTGCGTATAGATATCTTAGTTATTACGCTTATTGCCGTGATGAGGAAAGTACTGTGCTGTAACGTATTGTTGTGCTACGGAAAAGGCAGTCTCATTGTAGCTATACCACAAAAGTTACTACTAAAACCTGTTTTACTTTCCAGAATAAAACAGAAAACTGTGCAGATATAAAACAGAAACACTGCAAAAGCAACATTGTAAATTGTCACTCATTAGTAGCGTCGTGATAAAATCGTGTAGCTGTCACATAAACTAACCACTGTGCCATCTGGTATCTCACTGAAAGTACTTTAAATCCAGAATATATTTTCAAGTAAACCAAAATGTTGCATTAAAATCTCATTAGCAGTACTGGTAAATGTTCTAAGTATGTAAGCCTTATAGTCGTTCCATAATCGTGCAACTAACAAGCAAGAATGTACACACACAATAACACTGTGACATCTGTTCACTATAACAATGCATTCATCATTTCTGTTTCAATAAGTTCTCTTGGTTCTTGACTGGATATTTAACTTCAAACAATGTTGCATGTTAACAGATTCTAAGTCTGACAAGCATACTAGTAATGTAAAGTGAAAAGTTTTATGGCAATGACAAAGTTAAAAAGCAGATTATCTTTCAATAAACGGTTTTACATGTGAAATGTGGTGTAAACCTTTACTCTTCCTAGTACGCAGAGTTTCAACTTCAAAGCAATTATCATGTGGTATACGTCGGATTCTGTAAGGTCCATTGTAAACTAGAAAGAATTTGTGACTCAAGTGTTTCTTCTTATGTGACAATGAATGAGCTTTAATGAGAACTTTCTGACCAATATACAATTTCTTTGCATTTGCTTTACCGTGTAGTTTTCTCCTTTTGTCTGCTGCAGATTTTATATTTTTAAGAGCCAAATCAATTATGTCTTTGTGTCGAAATTTACGTGTATTGGGGAAAGGCACAAGCTCTCTGATTCTGTTCGGTGGTTCTTCATTCTTTAGTACAAGAGTAGGTGGTAAAGCAGTGGAATCATGAGGCATTTCATTCACCACATTTTGAAATAATTGTAGATATCTGTCCCAATGCTGATGCTTTCTGTGACAATAAAGTCTGCAAAGCTTATTGATTTCTTTCATAATCCGTTCAGACGGGTTGCAATGTGGTGAGTACAATGAAATAAAAACAGGTTTGATTTTATGATTCCGAAGCGTGCGTGACCAAACAGCAGATCTAAATTGCGGTCCGTTATCTGAAATAACTTTAGCAACGTGGCCAACTTCACGTAAGAAATTTTTAACAAAGGCGTTGGATACAGATCGTCCAGTGGCTTTACGTAACGGAGTGAAAGAAACAAATTTTGAAGTAAGTTCAACAGCGACTAGAACGTACGAAAATCCATTGGATGTTCTGACAAGCGGTCCCAAGAGATCAACAGCAGCAAATTCTTTTAATTTAGAAGGAATAATAGGAAACAACGGAGCACGATGTGAGACAGTAGATGGTTTCGCCTTTTGACAAAGTTTACAAATAGACAAGAGTCTTCGAATTCTTTTTTCCATATTGTTAAAATAACAAGTCGTTCGAAGAATATGATAACATTTTCGTGGACCAAAATGTGCGTAGCTGAAATGAATGTACCACATGAGCTTATTAACAAAATCGTCAGGAATGCAAAGTACCCATAGCTTGTCATCAACAGTGCAGCGTTTGAACAGTATGTTGTTTCTAACCAGATAATAATGCCGAATCTGCGTGTGTGTCTTTTCATGCCATTTGCTCTTGATGTCTTTCCAAACCGGATCTTTATCTTGTTCATGAGCAATGTCCTTTAAAGATGTGGTGATGAAGTTTTCAAAGGCGACTTTCTGAATGTAAAGAATACTGAAATTTTTCTCGAGGTTGCCTTCTGTGGTACTTTTCTCAAGCCCAGCCGGTGCGCGTGACAGTGCGTCCGCAACAATGTTCTCCTTGCCGGGAATGTAGACTATTGTGAAGCGGAATTCTTGCAGAAACAATGCCCAACGTTTTAACCTGTCATGATTTAATTTTGAAGACATAAGAAATTGTAATGCACGATGATCACTGTATACTTTTACGTGCTTACCAGAAAGAAAGAAACGGAATTTGTTAAATGCCCAAACGATAGCTAAAGCTTCTAATTCAGTAACGGAATAATTTTTTTCAGATTTTGTTAGCACTCGGCTAGCAAAAGCAATGGTTTTCTGAATGGTAGTGTCATTTTCTATGGCTTCTTGATATAAATGGGCACCAAGACCGACTTTAGAAGAATCCGTGCTAAGGCAGAAATCTTGTGACAGATCTGGATGAGCTAAGATTGGCGCGTGAAGTAACGCTTCTTTCAAAGAATTGAATTCCAATTGTGCTTGTTCGTCCCAGTTCCAAATAGTATTTTTTCCAGTGAGAGAACAAAGTTTTGGTGTAACAAGAATTTGCATATTCAGAAAACGACGGTAAAAATTTACGAGACCTAGAAAACTGCGGACTTGTCTTTTTGTGGATGGAACTGGAATGGCTCTGATTGCTTCTACCTTTTCAGGATCCGGCTGAATGCCTTCAGAAGAAATAATATGTCCCAAAAACTTCACTTTTGTCCTACCGAATTCAGACTTTTCCAAGTTAACTGTAATTCCAGATTCTGCAAAAATACATAACAAACTGTTGAGGATGCGATTATGTAGTTCCCATGAAGCTTCTGCTATTAGAATATCGTCCACATATAAGGTGATGTGACGTTTTAGGAACTCAGGTAATATGGAATTTAGCCCGCGAATGAATGCTGCTGAAGAAATGTTCAAACCAAAGGGATGTTTCCGAAACTGATAACAAACGCCGAAACAAAGGAAAGCTGTGTATTTTCTACATTCTGGATGAAGTTCGATCTGATTAAAGCTGGATCTGAGATCAATGGAAGACAACACTTTTACACCATTAAAATTTTGAAGTAGTTCTTCCAACTTTTGCGGCCTGTCTGTTTCAGGAATAATGATCGTATTGATTTGTCTCGAATCTAAGACAAGCCTGATCGATCCATTTTTCTTCTCAACAACATGTAATGGATTGTTGTATGAGCTTACTGCAGGCTCAATAATGCCCTCGTCAAGCATAGATTGTATTTCTGTTCTAACACGGTCCCTATAATGTGCTGGAATTACATATGGTCTAACACAAAATTTAGTATGCTCACGAACACGAAATTGGTATTGAAATCCCTTGATTGTTCCTGTTTTATGAGTAAAAACTGTGGAATGTTCTTGTAAAATCTCAAAAAGGTCCTGCCTATCAGTGTCATTACAATTCTCAATTGTTTGAATTTTATTCTGAATTAACTCATTAATTTCAAATATGCCGTCGATATCATCCCTGTCAGTTCTTGCAGAGTGATTGTTAGTGTCTAGTTCCGTAGAAAATTCCGAACTGTTGTCCAACAGAAGGTAAAGCCGATTGATTTCTTCGTCATGGTTTGAGAGCCAATCTTCAAATTTCAAAGCTATTGACTTACCTTCCTTCTCTAAACTTATTTCAGCATCGTGAAAGTTTAAGATTGCTTTGAATTCATTCAAAAAGTCTACTCCCAATATAATTTCCGTCGACAATAATGGAACAATAAGAAAGTTCGTAGAGAAGCTGTAGCTTTGACAAAAGAATTCTAAGTTGGTTTGTTGGCGTACATCTACACTTTTTCCAAAGATTGCACCTTGTAATTTAATTTTACGTAACGGAAGTGTGGGGCAATCGTTCGATTTGTTGCATTTGCTAAAGGCTGTTTCACTAATTACTGAGATGGGACTGCCAGAGTCAAGTTGAAACGTCCCTTTTGAACAATTCTTACAAGACTGTCCTTAAACTGACATACAATATTTTTAGCGCAACGCAATCTGACTTTCAAAACTCCCTACTAAAGAATGGCCCTGACAAACATTAAACGATACCTTTCACAAATCACTTACCTCACAAAAATCTTCGCTGCTCAAGCTACTGCAATACAGCGAGCGCCACTACTGCCAGCTAAATAAAAGATTCAAACTATGGAAGGCACTAACTACTGATAGGGATAGTTAGCAAATGAAAGATATTAAAAGAGAACGAACAATGTATTTACCTTGATATCATCACAAGTCATAATATATATATCAGTTCTGTAACCTCCCCACAAAAATTTACAAGACAATATTATTTAAGAATACTAATGGACATTGCTCTATGCGTACCCTGCCCACAATGAAATGTACTGACAATGGCAACAAAAATGTGAAATTCGCAATCTGACTCAAATATAATTTCTTCACAAAAAAAATTAAGGTCAATTCAGTGATAAGAAAATTCAATTAAACCGAAACATCGGTCTTTGGCCCTGTGTAAAACAATCGGAATTAAAGTCTTACCTCAGTATAACTGGATGTCAAATTTCTGCTCTTATTTCTGCGCACGGCTTGGAGGAACTGCATTGCAAATAATAATATTCCTTTTTTCTCTGAATTTACTGACATTTTTCTTCAAAAGAAGTGGAATGAAAGGGGAAGTGCAACGAAATCTTTAGTTCAATAAAAAATAAAATTTTTGAAAAATGCTTTTGAAATCAAAATTATTATTGGGGGACTTGTTAGAGATTGATTACAATAAATAAGTTTTACATTGTCTAATGATTATATTAATTAACAGTGTACCTCATTCAGCATCTTGACCAGTGTTGCCGACCGCCTACATCACACAACCGCACTGGGCTGCTACTACTGACCGACCGCTCTGCATGACGACTACTAGCGTACTGCACTGCACGACTACACAGAGCTACAGACTCGCAACGACTAACGACAGAGAACTGCTCTGCATAGCGACAACTAGCGTACTGCACTGCACGACTACACAGAGCTACAGACTCGCAACGACTAACGACAGAGAACTGCTCTGCATAGCGACAACTAGCGTACTGCTCGCAACACTCGCGCGGACAAGCGCATACCCTCTGGTCACAGATGCTACAATGCCTCGCCATCGCTGCTATGTTACATACGTGTTTCATAACCCTCCACTGGGGGGGCAAAAATTTGGCAGCGATGGTGAGTCATTTGGACTGGCCAAGCGCGGCAAAATTTTTCTTTAATTAACAAAATCCTACAACTTACAGAATATTTAAACGTTGTGCACACGCACTAAGTACAAAATATATCAGACAAAGACAAAATGTGAGTACAAAACATAGTAGCAAATCAGAAAAAATGCATATACAAATTATTTGACAGATAACAAAGTGCACAGGCACTGAAAAAATTCTTTAGCATATTCAGAACAAATAAACAGACTGGTAAGAAAAAATATCATGATGACAAGTGACATAAGTGTACTCGCATTGGAGTTCAGCGAATCGAAAAATGTATAACCTATGAACATAAATGATGTTACCAAAAAATTTTTTTCTTTATGTGACAAGAATCAGGATAGGAAAGGGAAGGATTGCATCATTGTTGTAGCACTTTAGACTGCACACAGCTGTTCTGAAAGTCTATATCTTTCCACAGAAGTACAACACCAAGTGACACAACTTGAAGTTCTTTTCCCATCAGAATGTATCAGTGTAGCCAAGACACTGAACTGTCGTAGTAATGTTCCATGTTTTCATTTTGGCAGTACATTACGTACACCAAACAGTGGGACCATAATAATGTCTTCATCGCTCACGGTGGTGGACAGCATGTCGTGTCAACACCACGCTCTTACAAGGCACACCAACGCAGAATTAGTGCAAAACCAAAGATAGTGCTCCATGATCACTAGGATAAACAGGACAAATGGACATTGCAATAATTCAGGGTAGTTAGCTCATGAGGTGAAGGACATTATGTCACATACCATTGACAATTACAGACTTAATTAGCAGTTTGTGGCATTCATAGCCCAGTTATTGAACATTTCTGTACCAAGTATGCAGTATTACAGAAAAATGTTCATTAATTGTTTTACATAGAATCAGTAGCCTTCTTTTCCTGGTTACAAAGTATTATGAAATAATCGCATTCTTTTCAGTTACAGAGTATAATTAAGAATCATTAACCTTCTCCTAATTACAGTTAATTAATCATTTGTCATTCCAATAATACTCATTATCCTTTTCCTAATTACAGTTGATTAATCATTTGTCGTTAATTAATCATTTGTCTAATTACAGTTAATTAATCATTTGTCTAATTACAGGTAATTAATCATTTGTCGTTCCAATAATAATCATTAGCCTTTTCCTAATTACAAAGCATTATTAAACAGTCACATTCATTTCCAATTACAAAGTATGAACATTGAAAACAAGAGTTAATTAATGGCATAATTAATAACAATTCGTGGAGTGACATTAATTATTGGCACTCAGTGGCCAGCAAGTATTGAATAGAATAAAACATTCAGTATTATTCAGATTATTACGAAGTCATTATTAAAAATCTGTTAACTACAGTCATAGCATTAATAATCATGGGCATTACAAGTACTCATTACAATGAACAGTGTTCCTCATTCAGTAGTATTCAGATCATTACAAAGTCATTATTAAAATCAGTTAATTACAATCAAAGCATTAATAATCACAGGCACTATAAGTAGTCTCATTACAATAAACAGTGGCAGTTATTAGCTAGTGACAAAGCATTATCTTAAATATATACCTTTTTTTTTGTCTCATTAAGAAGTCATTACTGAAGCGACATACTATTCAGAGCTAATCAGTATTATTCAGAATTATCATAAACTAGTGACATTATGTGGGACTGGTAATACCTCTTTTAGCAATGCATTGCGTTGGGATCGATAATTAATTGCTGAAACATAACACTATTTGCTTTTGACCTATTGCAGCAAATGAGGATAGGTAACGTCATTCGTCATGAGTCAGCTGTAGCCAGATTATGTAACAAGGCAGTATGTGTGATCACATTTATAAACGATAGACACAAATGGGTAAAAAATATAAAAATGCAAGTACTAGAACAGGTATAATAAGTAACAGGTTTAGCAAGTATCATGAAAAGCTTCTCCTGGAAAAAATACAAAATGGATTATTGACCTGAAAGAAGAAACGCACACTATGCTGAAAAGTAGTGAACGTCGAATTAACAGGTAGTGAAATGTGTATAAAAATGTGTTCCATAGCTGTCCTTTCCAAAACTTTCCGTCATCCTACTATGCAATATAACACCTGCTGTCAAAACAAACTGCAACAAATACTTAAATAACTACATAGCATAAATATAAAACTTCAACATTATCCTCATCTGTAAAGAAAAAACTTCATTATCAATCACTTCATTATCCACATTATCATAACTTCATTATTATCATCACCTGTAAAGAAAAACTTCATTATTCATAATACCATATCCTTCATCATTATTCATCAGTATTCATTATCATCTGCAAAAAATCACTTCATTACTCATTATACAACTATTCCTTATCTCTAGCATATTTCATCACTAAAACTAAGATGTGTAGTTCAGTCTGACAGCCTGCATCAATCACCTTGTATTCTGAAAAAAAAAAATTAGTTAAGACTGCTATTCTGTGATGAGTATAGTATATTCTTGTTAATGTTTGTTAATCCTGATCCATTTACTTTTCCTCATAAAGTTATTGCATCTCCTTTCGTTTATTCCGTAGGCGAAATTCCCATTTCTGTTGGATTTATTTCTTACATACATCATTTCTTTCTGAAATTGATGAACAGAGATTAATGTCTTGCATTTAAATCATATACCCACTAAATAATGACTGGTTTATGGTAACATACTTGAGCATACAGCATAACATGACAGAAAACGTAATATGTCAAAGACATTGACAGTGTTCAGATGCAAAATATACACAGAATAATACAATGCAGCAGCAAAAAAAAAAAAAAAAATGTGAAACAGTCACGATGTTGAGATGTCATAAGGCAAAAAAAATGTTAAAGTCGACTGGTGTGTGTTATATCTTAACTATTTCATAGTGCATACAAACAAAACTGGAGTACAATCATATACACAAAAAAGTGGAAAATGTGCACGGTCTGATGTGTAACGACAAGAAAAGCGACCTGCTAACCTTACCTTGCCGGGCACTTGCCAAGAAAAAATACGATAATCATCAGTAATTAGTCACGTGAAATAATTGCATTAGTAAATGGCATCATAGTGTGTTGAATCATACAGTGGTTTCACTCAATAAACGGTTTAATGTTTGAGATATGGTGATTGCCTTTCGATTTTCTAGTTCTCGAAGTTTCGACGTGTACAACATTGGGGTGAGGGATGCTGCGAATCCGATACGGACCTGCGTATAGAAGTTCAAATTTACTGCACTTACCTTTTAATTTGCTGGATAAATAGTGTGTACGTACTAGTATCTTCTGTCCAACGTGAAAGTCACGGCGTGTACAAACCTGTTTTTGCTGTCCTCTCCTGCGCTCTGCGGCACGTTTGATGTTGTTCAGCGCAATGTCAATTATTTCGTGGTGTCGTAATCGACGAGATGTAGGAAATGTTATTAATTCTTTAATTTTGTTAGGTGGTTCAGCATTTTTCAGTATAACAGACGGAGATAGCATAGTGGATTCATTTGGAATGGAATTAATTACATCTTGGAATGAGAATATGTGTGTGTCCCAATCAATATGTCTTTTGTGGCAGTATATTCGGCACAGTTTACCAATTTCTTTCATTAATCTTTCACAGGGGTTCGAAGAAGCGTGGTACTTGGATATATAGATCGGAGAAATGTTTCTGGCTCGTAACATGCGTGTCCATACGCTACTACGAAATTGTGATCCATTATCAGAAATTACTTTCATTACATGCCCTACATCAGATAGAAAATGTTTTACAAATGCATTTGAAACAGTTTTAGCAGTAGCTTTGCGTAATGGAGAGAAAGTAACAAATTTTGAAGTGAGCTCAACAGCGACAAAGATGTAGCAAAAACCTCTGTTAGTTCTCGGAATCGGACCAAAAATATCTACTGCGGCCATATGTCTTAATTTAACAGGTATAATGGGATATAAAGGAGGAATATGTGAAGTGGTGTCTGATTTAGCTTTCTGGCAAATTTTACAAGACGGTAAAACTCGTCGTATACGTTTCTCCATGTTGGTAAAATAACAGTTCTGTCTCAGTATAAGAAAACATTTTCTTGCTCCGTAATGTGCGTAACTTAAATGAGTGTACCAGATTAATTTGTTAACCACTTCGTCAGGAATGCATAATGACCAATTGTTGCTGTCAGGATGAGAGCGGCGAAACAGAATGTCATTGCGTACAGTGTAGTGGTTTCTAATCGTAACATTATTCTTATCTAGCCAAAGGTGTTTAATTTCTTTCCACACGTTGTCTTTATTTTGTTCTGTACTGACAATGGGAACAAAAATGTGAAATTCGCAATCTGACTCGAATATAAATTCTTCACCAAAAAATTAAAGTCCATTCAGTGACAAGAAAATTCAATTAAACCGAAACATCGGTCTTTGGCCCTGTGTAAAACAATCAGAATTAAAGTCTTACCTCAGAATAACTGGATGTCAAATTTCTGCTCTTATTTCTGCGCTGTCAGGATGAGAGCGGCGAAACAGAATGTCATTGCGTACAGTGTAGTGGTTTCTAATCGTAACATTATTCTTATCTTGCCAAAGGTGTTTAATTTCTTTCCACACATTGTCTTTATTTTGCTCCTTTGCTATGTCCTGTAATGACGATGAAATAAAGTTTTCAAACGCAACTTGCTGAATGTACATGACACTGAAATTTGTTTTGCAGAAGTTGGTTGCTACGTCTTGCTGATTGTTGCCGAGAGAACGCGATAGCGCGTCTGCTATAACATTTTGTGTGCCAGGAATGTGGACAATCGTAAAATTAAATTCTTGTAAATATAGTTTCCATCTGCTTAACCTGTCGTGAGTGAGTTTAGCCGAAAGTAAAAATTGTATCGCTCTGTGGTCTGTGTAAACGGTGGTATGTCTGCCATAAAGAAAGTGCCGAAATCTCGTAAAAGCCCATACAACACATAATGTTTCCAATTCTGTAACGGAATAATTTCGTTCAGCAGGTGACAGAATGCGGCTTGCAAATGCGATGTTTTTAATAACTGTTGAACCATCTTCTTCAATTTCCTGGAAAATGTGTACGCCTAAAGCGGTATTGGAACTGTCAGTGGCAATGGAAAAATTTCTGGTAAGATCTGGGTGCGATAAAAGTGGGGCATTCAACAAAGCATGTTTCAGGTTCATGAATTCAGAATGTGCTTGCTTATCCCAAGACCAAATTGTGTTTTTACCTGTTAATTGGCATAACCTGGGTGTGTCTAAAGCAGAATGATGAATAAATTTACGAAAAAAGTTAATTAAGCCCAAAAAACTGCGTAATTGCTTCTTCGTCGTAGGAACGGTAATGTCACGTAGAGCTTGAAGTTTTTCCGGATCAGGTGCAATCCCTTCTGCTGAAATTACGTGTCCAAGAAATTTTATGGAAGTTTTGCCAAAGTGCGATTTATTAAGATTAACTGTAAGTCCTTGTGCATGAAAAGTTTGTAACAGTTGTTCAAGAATCAGATTGTGTTCGGACCAGTTAGCTTCTGCGATAAGAATGTCGTCTACATACGTCGTAATTCTGTCTTTAAGTTCTGTCGGAAGTATAGTGTTCAAACCGCGAATAAAAGCTGCAGAAGAAATAGTTAAGCCGAACGGTAGTTTGCAAAATTGATAACAGTCGCCGAAACAGAGAAAAGCTGTATATTTTCTGCAGTTCGGATGAAGTTGAATTTGCCAAAATCCCGATTTCAAATCTAGTGTAGAATAAATAGCTGTACCATGAAATTTCTGTAAAAGTTCCTCTAGTGTCTGTGGTCGATCTGTTTCGTTAATAATAATGTCATTAATGTGACGTGAATCAAGTACAAGGCGAAGTGAGCCATCTTTTTTCTTAACAATATGTAGCGGGTTTATGTACGGACTAACTGCTGGTTCAATAATTCCTTGATCAAGCATATCCTGCAATTCTTTTTTAACCTGTTCTCTGTGAATGTATGGAATAGGATAATGCTTTGCTTTAAATGTGTCGTGCGGTTTGACTTGAAATTCATACATAAAGCCGGACATAGTACCAGGAATGTTGTCAAAAACTGGAGCTTGCTGTAAAAGAATTTTGTCTAATTGCGTTCGTTCGTCGTCTGTAGTTGCACTGCTTTG